>NC_039367.1:2534431-2540536 GCF_003573695.1 Papaver somniferum
TACTAGCACGCCACCATGCCACAGCTGTTAGCACGTCGCTATGCCACGGCTACTGGCATGCCACCATGCCATAGCTACTAGCACGTCGTTATGCCACGGTTACTGGCACGCCACCATGCCACAGCTGCTAGAACGTCACTATGCCATAGCTTCTAGCATGTCGTTATGCCACGGCTACCGGAACGCCACCATGCCACATCTACTAGCACGTCGCTTTGCCACGGCTACTGGCACACCACCATGCCACAACTACTAGCACGTCGCTATGCCACGACTACTGGGATACCACCACGCCACATGTAGCAACCTGCTACACGTTTTCCACGAAAATGTTCGAGACATCAAAGAATGTCACAAACTAGGGGATACTTATCAGGGTATTGGTCTGGCGGTTTACAGCGTGCGACATGCAATACGCTCGTTACAAGAAAGTGTCATAAGAGTGAGGCAGTTAGTAAATACAAGAAGTAATGGAAACGTTTTCTTCATTATGGAAACATCAATTCCAGGCATTACCCGTTATCACTTTCTTCCATTACTCAATTGTTTTCACTTCTTACGAGGACAGGGTACGTTTCATTACGACTTGTATAAATAGGTTTCACCTATTTCCACCAATGAACAAGTTTTGGTCAGGAGAACAATACAACATTCAGAAATCACTTATTAGCTTTCCAATCAGCTAGCGTTTCACTTTCTGATACAAGTCGAAAAAAACCCACACTCTCAGAATCAACTATTTTTGATTCAACACTTTATTCGCTTCCCTCCTTAAGACCAACCCTTCTCCTTCATTTTGTAACCGAAGCAAACCTGGAACGGCCATTTCTTGGTTTAGGCCAGGGTTGTATAGATTGATCTCTCAAATCAAAAGTACTCTCGTTCAGTACATTGTTTTGGGTTTAGATTCGTTTCTCACCCGCACTCACACGAAATTACCGAAATCAGCAGAAACGGTTTTCACCCACAAAAAATTGGTGACCACAGTGGGAGATTAATCTTTCGGTTACAATATCAATTTTCAATTCCCAATTTCATTTTTTCAACTCCGATCCCAAGATGATAGAACTCAGGTCAGGATCAGCAACAAACCCTGAGAACACTGGCGCCGAAATTACTCTCGGTGTCAACGTTTCTCCCAGTAGTGTTAATACATCACCTGCCAACACCAGCAGCATGGATAACGTTCCTTCAGGTATTACACCTCCAAAAACAAGAGCAAGAGCCTCTACTGCGGAAAATGCTCCTTCGGGTGTTACACTTCCAATCACCAGAGCTAGAGCTGCTGCTGCCGCTCCCAATGTTTCATCGAGTATGACACCTCCAACTGTTACCAGAACCGCAGCTACTCCACCGTCAGGTCGGGAAACTGGGGGAGCCAGAGGGAGCCGACCCAACATTACTATTGCTGATTTGATGGAAAGGCAGGAGGTTCTCACCATAGCTCAAACGGACATGGCCTCAACTCATAAGGAGGTAATTATTTTTCTCAATACGCTGACGGAGCGACTACCACAAGAATCACGCCAGCCAAAGCCAATAAGGAACACCTCCAATACCCCTAGCGCTAGAACCTCAACAAGGCGTACCCTTGCGGACGAAGAAACTCTCTCAGGAGCTCCAACAGAGAGAAATCAGTCGTCCGATTTCATCACACGAGAAGATTTGGAACGACTTCTCCGAAACCGAGAAAAAAGCGACTCCATCGACATACATCAGCATCAGCCCCTGTATCCTCCTGAAGTACAAAGAATTCCTCTTCCAAGAGGGTACTCTTACCCTCAATTCTCTCTGTACGACGATATTGGCAATGCGCGTGAACATGTCTCTCAATTCTTGGAGTCCCTAGAGGAGCACAAATATAATCACCTCCTCTGTTCAAGGGAGTTTTCGAAATCACTTACTGGAAGAGCATACACATGGTGCAACAGCATTACGCCAGGCAGCATCTCCAACTGGTCTGACATGGTTGCAGCTTTCTACAAGAAATACTTCTTTGTGTCTAAGAAAATTTCCTTCTCAGATCTAGGAAGGATGTTTCAGCGAAACAACGAACATCCGAATGATTTTGTCAAAAGATTCAGAATTCAAGCGCTCGATTTTCATGACCCAAACGTGACCGAACAGCAATTGGTGGACTCCTGTATCAATGGCATGATTCCCGTCTACCGTGCCTTACTAGAGAATCTGCGATTCCAGACATTCTCTGAGCTTCATGAAGCGGCAAAGTGGTCAGCCACAACAACACCAGCGTTGTTGGAAAGAACCAGGCCAACTATAAGCGAGGATGCACACGAAACTCGAGGAAATAGACGCCTCATCAATAACAATACAACGCTAGCCCCTCCTCTATGAGCGTGGTAGACGAAGGAGGAAAAATGAAGGCTCCAACAGCAAAATAACCATCCAAGCATGCAGCACCAGCGCGACAGGTAGCTCCGCCACGAAAGACCACCGCTAAAGCTCCCATGCGACATCAAGAGATTGGAGAAAATGTCTTAGATTTCCCGTTCCCAATCGAAGAAGTGATTGAACTCTTGGAAGCATGGATCCAAGATGACGCCATCAGACTACCTCTAATAAGGCTCCCACCAACCTAAGCGGAAATGGAAAACCCCAAATATTGACGCTACTACAGATTTGTCCACCACCCGACCAGCGACTGCAACAAGCTAAAGCATATATTCAAAGAAAATATAGAAACAGCGGAGCTTAGACTAGATAATGAAAGAGCTCACAGAGACCCACTTCCAGTCAGGAGTTGCATGGTCTCTGGGGACTCCGTACGCAAAACTGTGCAATCCCTGATGCAGAGTGTGTGCGAAATCCTCTACCTCTCCAAGGCACAACGTCAAGATATCTTTACATCCCTTAATCATGTTGTATCAGGAAAACGACTCTTTTCTACTGAAGAAACCACACCAGAACTCCAAACTCTCCCAAGAAGCGGCGCTGGAAGATACAACTGGGGGCTGCTGACCACGATTCGTCTGAGAGACGCCAATCTCGATAACGCACTAATCGACGCGGCCTCTGATTCCAACATCATTACCATCAAAGCTCTGAGAACCGCGGGAATTTTGAAGCAGGAGGTTACTCATTCCCCAAGCGTGGTCAAAAATTTGGAAGGAGAAGCGTATGGCTACATCAATCTTGAAATCAAGATGGGAGACACTCTAACACATGGAAAATTTTACATAGTCAAAGAACTCGCGAGTTACGACATGATTCTGGGGCGCTCTTGGGTACACAGTAATAAAGCAAAGTTAGGGATATCCCCTCTGTCTATGTCGGTACCGAAAGAATTTCCAACAAGCCATCCAACTTTGAAGATTATATGTTGTCGTATCAACAACTTACCAATGTAACTCAATTTCCTGGAGAAATCCCGTCGACGTTCATCCGCAAATTACGAACACAAGTAAGTCTGAACACACATCCGCACTCTGCAAAAATGAGCAAGAGACATGCCTTGTATAATCTCGTCAGCTTCACGGAACAGAGAATCAATTCTGTCTAATACCTCCTCATGAGAAGAAAACCGGGTTTCGTCGGTTTCAGAATTTCTCTCCTAAAAGGTACGATCATCACTGGAATATCCCATTATGTGCTACATAAGAAAAGGGTTTTACCACGTTTGTATCGGCAATCTATATGATGAAAAAGAAAAAATGGAACTAGAAGAAGAAACACGATGCAATACCTGCAGGGAAGATGGATGCGATTTTTATGATGACCGGTAAGAGCGAAGGGTTCATGATCACCTCTTATATTCAGCAGAAAATCTCTTTGCCAGCCGTGAGTTAAGGATTCACACACGTGATACCAACTGGATTAGATATTTGTTTATACGGAACAATTAGGGTTTGGCATCCAAGTCATTTTGCGACTTAGCCTGCGCCATCCCCCATCCCAAGTGCGCGTCCCAAGCCAGCGCCATCATCTCCGCGCCCAAGCTAAGCCGCCCAAGCCAAGCCGTGCGAACCCAAGTCGCGTCAAAGCCAATCCAAGCCAAGGCGCACAACGCCCGTGACTCTCATTCCAAGCCGCGCAATGCCAATGGCTTGCTTTCACGCCAAGTCTATGCTAGCGGCTCCCTTCTAAGATGACACCAACATTCTGCGTCTCAGCCGATAACCATCTCTACCACCCCGCAGCCTAGCCAGCATCACATAATTTATGCAAAGTCACTAATGCAAGAATTATGGATTCTCTTTACCTCCCGAAAAAGGTTAGTCGGCCTGACCATATTTTCATAACTTGTCGTTTTGCTCTTGCCTTCGTCTATTACATGCTTACCTCACAACAAGGATCATGTTCCTAACTAAGCATGGGACTTAATGTTGATGGTGGTTTTTAGCTTAGGGTTAAAATTGTAAAACCTTGCATTATATGTGACGTCACTCTGCAAGGAAACGGTGCTGCGAGTACTAACCTCTCCACCAACGCATTTATTGAACCGCTAAATATACTTTAAATTCTTGCGTCGTGCCAATACTAGACTCGCTGAGTACTTTCCTGCGCTATGTTCCTCAGCAGAACCCTTAAATCGTTATGGCATGACGGATCTATGTTCACTCGCAGCTGAGTAGCATGAAACCTCCAAGTACCAAAATTAAAGACGTTGCACAAAAGGCTCAGACAGAAAGCATATTGCATTCTATAGCTAAAGATTTTTATGAAAACATAAGAAAATCAATCTAATCATTGTGATGACTTTCAAAGAACTCATAAACCCAATTAAATTGCAAATTAGGATTTTGCGCCTCGCGCCATATACAAGACAACGTTGGTCGAAACCATGCCTAGCCAAGCTAGGCAACCAAATTCTCTGCAGCGCGCTAAAAGTGCGGTCGCGCCCTAACATGTCGGACCTCTTCCCATTGACTAATAAGGTCACTTAAAATCCGCCACCGCGCGTTGGAAACATGGCCACGCCCCTAGAATGCTTTCCCCGCTTTCCAACGACCAATCAGGTTGCTCCAAACCTGCCACGGCCTCAAAATAAGTCGATATACTAAGCTAGGTAACTTCCAAAACATGCTAGCTTCCTCAAACGTGCTAGCTTCCAAAATGCACCACGCGCATACTACACGCGTTAATTAGGGTTTCAACACACCAAACCCTAATTTGAGCAAATTGCAACCAAACTCGTCAACGATACTTTGGCCACGCAGCAACTAGCATACTGATATGCCGTGGCCACTGGCATAGCACCAACACGTTGCCAATATCGCTATGCAAACAAGATGCGGCTACGATCAATGGCCATATTTTCTCCTGAGATGCAAATCTCAGCCTTCTGAACTCGCTAGCAAACCGCAAGAGTTGTGGCGACTTTTGGCCACGACGCCAAATCCCTTGGTTTGTACAGCCAAACCCTAAATTGGATACAACACCAAATTCCATGGTTTATGCCAAAACCCTAACTAAGCCGTGCCTAAAAAATGTGCGAGCATGTTGGAACGCCACCATGCCACAGCTTCTAGCACGTCGCTATGCCACGGCTACTGGAACACCACTATGCCACAACTGCTAGCACGTTGCTATGCCACGTCTACTGGCACGCCACCATGCCACAAATTCTAGCACGTCGCTGTGCCATAGATGCTAGCACGGCGTTACTGCTACAGGCACCCCACCATGTCACAACTGCTACCACGTCGCTATGCCACGGTTACTGGCACGCCACCATTCCAAAGCTACTAGCACGTCGCTATGCCACGGTTACTGGCACGCCACCATGCCACAACTGCTAGCACGCCGATATGCCAAAGCTGCTAGCACGTCGATATGCCATAGCTGCTAGCACGTAGCTATGCCATGGCTACTGGCACGCCACCATGACACAACTACTAGCACGTCGCTATGCACGTCTACTGTCACGCAACCATGCCACAGCTGCTAGCACGTCGATATGCCACGGCTACTGGCACGCCACCATGCCACAACTTCTAGCACCTCTCTATGCCACGACTACTGGCACGCCACCATGCCACAGATACTAGCACGTCGCTATGCCACGGCTACTGGCACGCCATCATGCCATAGCTTCTAGCATGTCGTTATGCCACGGTTAATGGCACGCCACCATGCCACAGCTGC
>NC_039367.1:2540743-2562385 GCF_003573695.1 Papaver somniferum
CTTCTAGCACGTCGTTATGCCACGGCTACAGGCACGCCACCATGCCATAACTGCTAGCACGTCACTATGCCACGGATACTGGCATGCCACAACAACTAGCACGTCACCATGCCACGACTACTAGCACGCCACCATGCCACATCTGCTAGCACGTAGCTATGCCATAGTTGTTATCATGTCGTTATGCCACGGCTAACGGCACGCCACTATGCCACAGCTACTAGCACGTCACTATGCCACGGCTACTGGCACGCCACCATTCCATAACTACTAGCACGTCGCTATTCCACGGCTACTGGCATGCCATCATGCCACAACTACTACCACGTCGTTATGCCACAGCTACTGGCATACCACCATGCCACACGTAGCAACCTGCTACACATTTTCCTCGAAAATGTTCGAGATATCAAAGAATGTCACAAACTAGGGGATACTCATCAGGGTATTGGTCTGGCGGTTTACAGCGTGCGGCATGCAATACGCCCGTTACAAGAAAGTGTCATAAGAGTGAGGCAGTTAGTAAATACAAGAAGTAATTGAAACGTTTTCTTCATTATGGAAACATCAATTCCAGGCGTTACCCGTTATCACTTTCTTCCATTACTCAATTGTTTTCACTTCTTACGAGGCCAGGGTACGTTTCACTACGACTTGTATAAATAGGTTTCACCTATTTCCACCAATGAACAAGTTTTGGTCAGGAGAACAATACAACATTCATATATCACTTGTTAGCTTTCCAATCATCTAGCGTTTCACTTTCTGATACAAGTCGCAAAACACCCACACTCTCAGAATCAACTATTTTTGACTCAACACTTTCTTCGCTTCCCTCCTTAAGACCAACCCCTCTCCTTCATTTTGTGACCGAAGAAAACCTGGAACGGCCATTTCTTGGTTTAGGCCAGGGTTGTATAGATTGATCTCTCAAATCAAAAGTACTCCCGTGCAGTACATTGTTTTGGGTTTAGATTCGTTTCTCACCCGCAATCACACGAAATTACCGAAATCAGCAGAAACGTTTTCCACCCACAAACATGTATTAAGTTAAAATATAACCTTTGATTGGATTTGTGAACGATTTGATTGGTTAATACATTAAATTTAATAATAATAAACTAATATGTACTCGTTGTAATGTTTGCGCTGTGATTTAATCTAATAAGTAGTTAAGATACGTCTAATGCATTATATGTAGATGAACTGATACATACCCAGGACAAGGTCAATGAACTGATACACAGAACTCTTAGATTTGTCTATGCTTTAAGTTTGATCCAATCTAATTTATTATACGTCTGTGCAAATCCATTGATCTAATCTAATTTACTAGACGTCCGTGCAAATCTTCCCATTGAATGATTGCATTTTATAGTGATTAATTCCGTCTGTGTATATTTTGCGATTGGATCGTTTAATACTAATCCCTAATTCCGTCTGTGTATGTTCCGCCGCTTTGAATCCTCTCGAGACTCTGAGGAGAAGGAAAATCCGACGGTCCTACCCAAATCCACCCGACCCGGTTCGGTCTGCCCAGCAAATCCGGTTTGGTCCATCCAGCCCAACTGAATCGGTACAGTCTTGTTCCAGTTCCTGCCTGGTTTTGGGACGTGCGTGGTTAAAGCTGTTCCAGTTCCAGTTCTGTTCATATACAGGTAGAATCAAAGCCCAACGGTATGTAACTATAAAATAAACATGGGTTTTTACATTGAGTGCTTGCTAGGCTTATTTATTTGTTTGAAGAACATACCTAGTTTCGTCTATTTTTGTCATAAGATAAGTCAACATCATATAAACAGTCAATTTAAATTATGATTGCTTATCTCGATCATTAAGAATTATGGTCTTAATGTTTTTTGTTCCATTGAATATGATATTGGCTATGGTTGAATGATGTTTTCGTTCAATTGGTTGTACCAACTTAATTCCAATGTATTTATTTAAATGTTTTGTGGGATGTACTCCACTTGCTCAACTATTAAAGAGTCGGTAGTTTCAAAAAAAAAAAAAATCGTTGCATAATAAGATCACATGTATTCCAATTTTTGTTGAAGAACTCACAAAAAGTTATATGAGTCAGATTATTTTTTCCTTCTTCCATTTCTTATACTTCATCCATAAAATAATGAACCAGTATATGTTAAAGTATCAACAATAGATCTTTAGTAATCTATTCAACCTAAAATAATTGGTTGACATGTCTAGTGAGATTCTCTTGTCCTATTGAGATAAATAAGTTTCTCAAATTAACCTAAATGTAGCAAATTGAAAATGGAAAGAACCCCAAAGTAATAATGGACGTAACGACTCATATAAAGCATGTGAAAAGGGACATATATATCATGAGACAATGATGTATTTTCACCAGTAGTAATGACACCAAAGTATAGGTATCAGCTGAATATGGGATGAAACTAAGATGTAATTCTAGCTCCCATCATAAATGAAAGAGTTGGAAATTCACCTGGTCATAGGTGTTGATATATAAAATGTAATGTATGTATCATAGTAGCAAACAATTTTCACATCAACTTTAATGGCAACAAGAACTTTGCCGGGCCAATTGACTATCTTATTCAGTTGAACTAAATCCAATATCTGCACCTATGGAATGAAAACACGAGACATAAATTCTTTAAAACACTTGAGATATATTGGGTGAAACGTAATATATATAAAGTATAAAGTACTTGAGTTGAATCCACTTTTATTACGTAATAAGGCACACCACTTATTAAAATTATCAAGAACAAAATGTCTTACTCGTAGTTTTTTTTCTTCCAATAGTTTAAGGAATTTAAACTAGTTGTTGAACTATTTCCTTATAATATAGTACGAGGATTGGATCATCGAGCGCAACACTGCTCAAAATTTGTTTTCAAGATAGAACAAAGACGTCACAAAATCACTAAATGTACCGAGAGAGAATCACACCTTACTAAATTCCAAAGAAACCCGTGCAAATGGATATCATGTGGAACCTGACTGTGATGAGAATGTAATTGATTGCATATTTTATAGTATCTAATGTATTTGAAAGGAAACATACTTTAGAGAAACTAATGAGTCAATTTAGTGAAATGTAAATCACTATAGTATTAATTTGGATTATTGAATCCATATTGATTCTGACGATGAAATGTTGGGAATTGACTCATACATACTTTGACATAACCATAAATGAACTTTGGTTGTGACATGATATTTCATTTTGAAAGGACTCATACATACATCACTGTGTTTGAGTGGTAGAGACAACGGGAAAAAGATTGGCATAATGCGAAGTAACGACATATCTCTCAATAAGTGTTCTCTAAAGTACTAGATGGACAACCCCCCTTCCCATTATGCTTTTAGTTAAGAAAGCACATCACTCATTTTTTACAAAGTCTTTAGTAAAACAGGATCAAGACCATCCTAAGATACAAATGGTAAAAAATTCCGTATTACAAAGAAAACAAGGTGAAATTTAGAAAAATATTCATGCAGAATGCGGGCCATTAAAGTGACTTATGTCTCTGGTGAATGTTTTGACATTTTGGTCTAGTTATAGTTCCTAAGAAATTTTGCGTTTGGAAAACTACCAGCACATATTATACATGTAAGGCCTCACCACCCCTTGTAAATGCTAGCTAGTGTACATCAAAAGGACTTGATGGTTATTTCGTATTTAATAGGATCAATGCAGAGAATCATATACCTTATGGTCTCGCAAAGGCTATCATCAAAAGGTTACAGATGGTGCCTAAGGCATGGTTATGCGTACAAACCTACCTTTAACTGCTTGGGGAATATGTAATATTACATGCATCTTTACTTAATTCGTTTTAGAACCCGATATTAGTCAACCTTTTATGCGTACCAGTTGGTTACTAGATTGAAGCCTGACATTCGTTTTCTTACGCATTTTTGGTTGCACTATATATGTGCCATTACGACCCCACGTCGTATTATGACGGGTCTTTAAAACTGTTAAGTACTTATGTTGGAAATGAGTTCCCAACAATTATCCGCATTTTAAACCTTTTGGCATGAGGTCTCTTACCGCTAGATTTGCGGATTGTCATTTTAATGAGACAGTCTTCCCGTCGTTAGGGGGAGATAAGAAAAAGTATTTTCTAAGGGAACGACAGGAATTGTCGTGGTGTGTTCCCCTTGTGTTGTGTTCCCCTTGTGACTCATATTGATTCTTGTACTCCACAAATGTAAATGTGAAGTGATAAAGAATAGTCGATTTTCAAAATGTGCATTGATGTCACTAAAGTGATGAGATCACACATACCAGCTGCAAACTTACCTGCAAGGTTACGAATCCTCACTAAGGGATTTACACCATAGACTAAGGTGTTGCAACTACACATATTGGAAGTGTAGTTAAGGCCGTGGCTCCATAAAGGAAAATGGAGAGACCACCGGGTTCGATCAATTCTCACCTAGAAAGTAAGTAGGTGAGTGAGGAAAAACTTGTTTATATCATCATGAAATCATCTCAAAATATTGTCTCTGAATATGTCCATGAATCAAAATGGAGGACGCTCCGAAGTTTAATGATTCCAGAGAACAATAACATCTCAAGTGGATTATGAGAATGCGCACGAGTTAATTGAAATATCATGTGAGCATATTGATGATTAATTTTCTATATACTTGCTTAAGGAAATAGAGCAAGATGATATCGAACCAAGATATTTGTTGTTTAATTTCAACGAAGAGCATATTTGGCCTATACAATCCAGGTAGAACTTGGTTCTTTGACAAATACACAGGTATTTGATGTGGTATTGCTAACCAACCAAGTGTAAATCCTATTGAACATACATGATAAATTTGTCACAAATAATAATGAGAAGAAAGCAGTCTTAAAGTATAAAGACTCTCCTTGTGGCGCGAGGTTTCTCAGAAATCCCTGGAATTGTTCTCTTGTAATGAACGTTATAGAGTTCCGCTACTTAGTTAGCTTGGTAATCTCAAAAGAACTTGAAATGCACCATATGTATGTGGTTGATACGTATCTCTAAAAGAATCAGGAGACAATAGATATTTACAAAAGTAATTGATAGCCTTTTGTTTCCCAAATCAAGTGACTCTAAACCACAGAGTGCGTTTATAGTTAGATATAACGCTCAATTATAGATTGAAGCAATCAGACGGATGTGGTATACCCATCTAAGTGATTATTTGATTTGGAGGGGATATAAAAGTATGTTATATTCATTGCATATTCACAAGAAAGTTCCTGATTTGGAAATGTAGCTATCTATGTCGATGATACAGACATGATGGGTACTCTTAATATAATAAGAGACCTTAAAATCTATTTGAAATATGAATTTGAGATGAAAAATCTGGGGAAAGATTGACTGAATACTGAGCTTGTGATATATTACTCCACCAGTTTGCATAAGTCTAAATTTTTCAGGAACATTAACAAAGACTTGCATCCTGATAGCACTCCCATGATTAATCGAGGTTCAAATGTAAGTAAGTGACCATTTCTTCTAAAGGAAGATGACGGAGATGTGTCGGGAGATGAAATTACCATATCTAAATACAATAGACGCATTGTTGTACTTAGTATAATAATGTACTCAATAAAATTTTGCATCCTCAGGAAACTTGTTAGCTAGATATAGATCCGCGCCAATGCAACGTCATTGGAATGGTATAGTGAATGTAATCATGTACTTAAAAGTAACCATTGACATAAATTTGTTTTATCCCTACAAAGACATTAAAAGGAATGCTAATGAAAGTGCAATCCAAAAGTTGTTGAATATGAAGGAACAATAATCTCTTCTGCAACGAAAGTAATCAGAGGGATATATGGTATATTATTTTCTAAGTCATTACCAATATTAAGTTTCGAAAAATACATGACTAAAGGAACTGTATGGAACAACTCTGAAAGTAATCAGGGGGAGATGCCGACATCAGGGGGAGGATCCAAGGATATACTGTCGACATATTTCACTTCGAACTTGAAGTTGTGTTGTACTATTTTTCCCTTCGATCGAGGATGTTTTTTCCCAAAGGGTTTTGTTACTCGACAAGGTTTTTAGCGAGACAATATTAAATGCATTAAGTATGTTGAATGTTGAAGACATAAAGATTGCGTTGATATTACTGAAAATATCTGAATGAAATAAATGAAACGCGATAGTCTGTTAATTAAGCAACGTAACTTCCATAATCAACAACAAGGTCATATAAACATTCAATTCACCGAAGAAAAGTGTGATAAACTTCTTCTGACTGCATTAGACTAATAAAAATTGTCTGACATCAGGGGGAGCATCTAATAGTGTGTTGAACTATTTTCCTTCGCCGAGGTTGATATTTCCCACAGGGTTTTTTTACTCGGCAAGGTTTTTAATAATACAAGAACAAATACCAGGAATGTAATTTCCCAGTTAAGGCTATTGTCTTTCCACAAAGATATTCTTCCTTAAGAGTTGTGAAGCAACTAGTCAACTTCACCGGAGCAAAGTCATCATCTGCAACAAATCACCTTTACTCGCATCTTTCATGTTGTACTATTTTCCATTCGTCAAGGTTTTATCCCACTGTTTTTCCTTGTCAAGGTTTTAACGAGGCAATGTATACAAATCCAACTAGGTTCTAAGTTTAATTTATATTGTACTCTTTTTCTATAGTTCAGGTTTTTGTCCCTCTGGGTTTTCCTGATGAAGTTTTAACGAGGCAATTAACTTAGACTCGTCAACCTTTGAAGGTTGTATTGCATGTGATGAACTACATGTAAAGTACGAGACAACATGTGAAGTACTACATGTGAAGATTTGTACCAAGGTTTTTTTCCCACGGGGGTTTTTTCCTTGTCAAATTTTTAATGAGGCAATGGACTTCGGCACAAGTCATCAAAAAGAACGACATTTGAAGAACTACATGTGAAGCTCTATGTATAAACTTTTGTTATTGAACCGCACAAGGGGGAGTGTTACAGGTCCTACGACCCATGGGTGTGTGGTCCATCTAGATTCCTAGGGTTGTGTATTAAGAAAACTATGTAATTTTTCTATTCTAATCCCCTATAAGATTCTTCTTCTTCTTCCTCTTATCTCTCCATGTTTCACCTCTAATTCTCCTCAAACATGTTTCTCATATTTATTTGAATTATGATTTTTGGGGATAAACAAAGTGTAACAAATTATTTTTCATTGGGTGAAAACATTTTGCGTGTAATATTTTAGGTAATGAAACACTTTGTATGCAATACTTTTGGTAATGACGCTGTGTGGGAGCATGAATTGGTAAGAAAAAAAAATTAAAAGAAAAATAAACTAATTAAGGTCGGTTCACATGGAAGAGGCAAAACTTCAAGTTTTCCACTTTTGTACCCACTATGGGCATGGCAAAGCGGCAAACAGTGTAGACTTGTCCGGGCAATCGCCATCGGTGTAGACTCGTCCGCTAGCTGCATCTCATCTAGCGGTCATGAATTTATCACCCTATAGATACAATATTCAATTTCATTTCAACTCACATATCATTTCTTCAATCTTCATTCTTTCACTCCACAAATTCAATATTTCACTCCATAAATACAATATGTCAGTTCGGAGTCGCAGATTTAACTTAGCTAAAGATGAATACATTTGCAGGAATTATGTCCTTGTTACACAAAATGTGCTCAATGGTGCACAACAACAACAACAACTTACAGTGTGGAAAAACATATTTCAGATATTTCAATAAGATACATTAAACCTCAATAATCGAGATGCAAATTCTCTGTATCATCGCTTCCAAGTGATCAACAAGGATGTTATCTTGTTTGTGCTGAAGGCAATCGAAATCGAGCAAATGGTCAAAACAAATTTGATGTGGAGCAAATATGTAGAGATGAATGGCGCAACAGAGTGGGAAAAGATTTTCAATTCGATAGTTGTTATCAAATCTTGAGAGTATTGCCCAAATATAATGCATTTATATCAACAGTTGTATGATGCATTTTAGTTTAAAGTTATTGTCAAATCTTAATCAAGTTAAGTTTAATTTTATGATATAAATTAGTGCATCTTTCATTAAGTTTTATAATTTAATTTTCAAATTTTAATTTACATTAGTGCCTCTTTCATAAATCTAGATAATAATAATAAGATATAAACTAGACATTTATAACTTACAATAAAAGACTTTAAAAATAAAAATTAGGGAGAATGTTCTTCATCTTGTTTATCTTCTTCATTTCACCCAACTTCCAATCATGTGCTCATGAATGGAGTTTCCTTTGTTTATCTTCTTTATTTCCTTCAAATTTTTCTTGCCTTAGACTTTTCTTTGTCTTTTCTTAGTTGGAGGTTTGATTTTGGTTCATATCCAAAACTTGTAGACTTCTTTAGTTTTTACTTATTTCTTTATAACTGTCACATATCTTACTACGAGCGGTTTCAAGCACCAGTCACGAAAAATCAAGTTGGGTAGCCAAGTCTAATTGGGATTCAAACTTTGCTTTGAATCATTTTGGAAGAAAAGATAGAAAAAATTTGGTGAAAATTTTGTATTTGAAATTCATATTTTTATTTAGAGAAATAATGAGCAGTTGGAGGTTCAAAATCCATCATTTGGTAGAGACTAAATCGTTAGCGGTGAAAACTCGATTGGTTAACTATTTTTCCACGGTGGCTTGGCCAATTTGCCAGGCCACCTGGCATGGCATAGGAGTCGGTTAGCCGCGTTAGCCAACCCCCATAGGAACCGGCCGTAGCGTTGCTTCGCTAAACATGTGGCCAAGAAGAAAAGGACGGGTTGAGCAATAATCTGCTACATAATGTTTTCGTCACTTTATATCTTACTTCCCCTCATTCCAATCTTTAACTGTTCTTTCTCTACTTCCTCCTCTGCTGTTTCAGGCCGCCTCAAAACCTCCGCCACCACTGATCATGGGTTCAGATGTTAACGATCACCACCAACAGCAACAGGATACTAGCATGATGGTGTTTTCTGTCAAGTGTAAGTAGTAGATCTTAATTCTTTACATTTCATTTCTTTGTTTCATTTATTCTTTATCTGTATTCTGATTTTAGGGTTTTGTTACCTATTTTTCCTGCAGACTTATTTCTGGTTTTTAATCACATTTTCGGATGAGAAGGCCGACAGATACTGAACAAGGGGGGAATGACTAATGACGCGACGCCATGGGAGTGAAAGGAGAAGTAACCTCATGCTTCAATTCTGTTAAAAGACAAAGGTATAACTCTCTTCCCTTATTTTATTTTTTTGATGCATTGCTGTTGGTAGATTGTGAGGATTCGAAATTGCCAAGGTGTTCGATTTGGAAAACAATGTAGACATGTTGCAGAATGTGGGGAGATATGTGTTTACCACTGATGTGCCTACATAGAATTACCAAAATCAAACTTGGTTCGCTTTTTCTGCCAACAGTTATTTCTGTATCTCCTTTGAAGAGTGTATTGAATCTGCAATAATTTACGATCAGAACATCACTTTGAGCACAAGGAGCTTTCCTTTAAACGCCCATCTGATTGGAAATACGGCGTCATTATCAATTGTACTACAATTTTACTACAGGTATTTCCTTTTCTGTGTTCTAACCAGTTTTAAGCAATTATGGTGGTAAAGTGACATATGTCACATAATATATCATCAGCATGGTGAATTCTACAGTTAGGAGTCTGACATTCGGGATTATTATGTACAAACAATTATAGCTAATGAGTTTTGTGCCTTAGTCAGGCAAACAAAGGGTAGGCGATAATTAGTTCTTGCAGTATGTACCTAGGAGAAAGAGTGGTGATACCTTATGTAACTTCTGGAATATCATTGTAAATTTAAATGTAGCCGATCAATTATAAGGAACTGTTAGAATCGTCATTATTTTGTAAATGAAGTATGATGAATAATTTTTTTTTTTTTTTAGAATGAATTTTTGAAGCAATCAAATAACATCTCATCTGAAACATGGATTAGGTAGACTTTGTAACATGTAATGCCAAAATACATGTTTTCCTTTATTATAGTTCGATAAGTATGGTTTATTGAGTTTTTGCTGTCTACATCTTTTGATAAAGAACTAGTCACTTCACTGGTGGTAGTTAAGTATTTGATATCTATCAAGGCCATACATATTTCAATCAATTATTTTAGGTCTTATATTTTTTACCAAATCATCAAATTCAAAACTCCATGCTGGTTTTTCTATGAATATGACTGAGCCATGTTTATTAAACCACGTGAATATTGATACTTTGATGAGTCTAGGACTCTAGTGCATAAAGAAAAGTTTTGATATAAAGAGTGCACAAATTCTTCTTGGAGAATCCTCTGTTAACATTGGCACGAAATCACTGTTAGTGCTAATCTTGCTTCCTCAGTGTGATGTTTTGGTCAACTTTCCTGCAGGGAGGGGCAAGACAAATATACATAATACTCAAGCGTGTTGTCAAGAACAACCATGAAAGTCCTTGTAGATGTTGATCATGGGTGGTGATATTGTTGCTAGTTATTCGAAGACTGAAAAACTCCCTACACCAGAGATGATTCAACAACCTTTACTATTCACACCTCGTTATGACCAAGAGTAAAAAATCCTAATCACGCAGCAGCAGCCAATGTATGAAAGACGGCCAAGGGTGGCCTCTTGGTGTACAATCCTAGTGCAGCCAAGGTACAAATGGCGCTTGTTCAGGTTAGTTGGTTATACTTGTAGAATCCCCTGAGCAATAATCAAATAACTACCCCTTTCTTATATATAGTCTCTCAATCTACTTCTTGCTCTCTTGGATTGTTTGTTAATACTCTTTCGTTTTCTCATTATCTAAATATTCTGTTAGTTCTTGAAGCTGATCTAGCAACCATATTTATTCTCTATAGTGTTGTTCTTATTCTCTCTGCTTATTACTACTCCACATACAGGAATCATTGAAAGAAGTTGACGAAAAGTCAGAATCTGAGATTACTGTTTCAGAACGATTATGGATAAACTGTATGCACTGTACTTTAGGTACTCACCTCTGTTTGTATGGCTTCTGGATATTTAGATGACAAAGAATTTTAATCAAAAATTGCTAATTATGCACTTCTTCTGAATTAAGTTTCAACCATTTCTTAATTTTTTGATTTTGATTTTTGTTTTCTGGTGTATTGATGTTGATGTGGATCTTTCTGGTGTCCATACTTAGGTATAAGTTAGCAGCAAATCAATGTGTTGATGATTCTGATAAGGCTGTGTTCTTACTGTGTGGAGTGATAATGTGAAGCAAGAACTGGAAAGGCACAACTCTTTCGTCCAAGTAAGCTTGGGATATTGTGTCATTTAGCTTCATATCAGAAATCGAGATGCCTAGGAACAATTTTTTTTTTTATTTCTTATAAAATTCTTTGGCCATTTTTGTAGGATATGATGTTATAATGCAGTAGATAATTCGGTTTTTCTGTTGCAACACTTTTTCATTTGCATCAGATCTGTATGATTTAGGTCTGTTTATTGAGAAGTTTCATGTGGGGAGTTTGTTATTTTCCTGTGTTACACCTGATGCATAATATCTAGTTCCATAATGTAAGCAGAGACAATTAGGAATAGTCACATTCTTGTCCAGCAATCATAAACTATTTTGGTTAATTTAGAAAAAGGACGCTTAACAACGCTTAGAACTGAAGGTGCCAACTGTAGATGCAGATCAAGTGCCGCCGCACTTTTGCCTAGAGTAATCGGACTCGCATACATAAAAGTTGTACAGTAAGGAAAATAACAACAAGAAATATGAGTTCTAGATGTAGATCAAATGCAGCTGTTCTAGATGTACACATCTGATTATAAGTGTGCAGTGTATACACATCTATGTGTTTAAAAGAATTTACCAATATATATAATCAAGAAATTCTCCTTGTGCAGAAACTGGGTTTAGACCCTGCAAAAGAGACCACTCTTCAAGGACTCAACAGTGCCCTTGTAGAGCTGCCATCTTCTGAGAGACGAGCACGGTTTCAAGAATATTTGATTCTGGTGGGTGTACTGAAGGGCATAAGTTGAAAGGACACAAAGCAAGCTGGTGCATTTATCAATGTAATGCCATGTTGGAGTGAGGATCAAACTAGGTCAGCTCTTTGAGGTACTAAATCATTTTTCACTAAAGAAACTTTTATACCCTTATCTAAATTCAGGATTTTTCTATGTTATCATTCAACTTATCTCTGTATAGATATTTTCATTGTTGCAAAGTTATCACATCACAAGGTCTTGGTCATGAGATTAGGTTCAAATTTTGCTCCTTTTAGGTCTAAAACTCTATTTTCTGAGAAAAGTGTTTTTGCATGGATATACTTTTTAAATGAAAATATTTATGTTTTTGAGCATTACAACACTTTTGAGTTTTGTAAAATAACTCTTTATTATTTGATATTGATTGTAAATTAGCGAAGACAGTTGCAATACCAATGCAGCCGTGTTCCAAAGGAGATTATAGTAGAAGTGTTGAGTTCTTTGGCGAGTGCAGTGGACATATGCATCTTATGCTGATGCTCAAGGACGACTTTCCCCGTTTTGACATTTGGGAGATGCGAATGGACTATATATTCTGGATGGAATGTCAAGTATTGGGTAGACCTTAGTCCCTTAACAACTGTATATCCGGGACTTCTACTAGAAAGAGCTCAATTCTTCGGTCGTTTTGCGTTGGATGTACTGCTTATTGAGGAAGGCGAAGATTCATCAAGGTTAATATTATGGATATTGGAGGACAAGGTGATATCCTTTGACCTTGATAATAAGAGTTTTAAGGAAATGTATGATGTTAATCCAGTTGCTCGTGTACAGGGATTTCAACGTATCGAAGCACTCTCTCGTGTTTGAATATTTCCTTCAAAGCAGCCAAAAGAAAGAAGAAGAAAGAAATCCAGAGATCTGAGGGTGAAGTATGTCAGGAAGAGAAAAGGTGATTAGGTAAAGGAGCAAGGAGACACAGGAACGTTTCGAGACATAAGCTTTGTCATTTGGTGGTTTTGTAAAGGAAAAGTTCCAATTAAGGTTGGGAATATATTTTCTTTTAGATTTTTTATGAAGTAATTCGAAGCTGTCATAAGCTGTCATTTCCAGTTGCAGAAGGGAAACTGCAGAATTTTGGTTAACATTACATTGTTTGGTGAAATTGATTTGATCAGTTAACTTCGGTTTTCCTTCTGAAGTTCTTTGTTGAGTCAAATTTTGTTCATCAAAATCTCTCTTGTTGCTGAAATCACAACCACATGTATCTGTATTTAATCAGTGTACTCCTGTCTTGGTGTTAATTGGTTTTCCTTAGAATTTATTATCTTATGAATCGCAAATGCTTTCAGCTCATACCGAAGACCTGCATGGTTGACTTTTGCACAAAACCAGATGTGAGAGCCCAAACCAGAATCACATAATGAGAATGTACATAACCCTATTCCGGTCTGGTCCGGTATGGAATGCACTTATAATCATGGAATCAACTCCATCATCGGATTATAAGTTCATAACCCCAGCCTATTCCCATTTTGGGCGGAAGAGGTCTACTGAGGAGTGAAAAGAAGCGTCAACACAAGAAAAACCTTCAGTTACAGATACAGCATTGGCTTTGCTGAACATTGCAACGTGTTTCAGCCGACTTACAACCGCAGTTGCAGCTTTGGCTTAATATTGTAATGTGTTTCAGCTGAATTATTGGTTAGCCTTCTGAATGAAAAACAGGCATCAGAATAAATTCATGAGAAGGCCTTCATTGGTGCAGAACGTAATCAGGTGTCCAGGAACAATGAGTGAAATTGGACACTCAAACGCTCTAAGCCTCTAGCTAAAGCACCCAAGGGCCAGGGCGTGCTGCTACTAGTGTTAGAGTATACAAATATTATATGGAAAGTTTTAGTATTTAGAGTTATATTTAGCGTGTGATATATTTAGTATGAATTGATTTACAAGTATTAGTCTTGCATACCAAGTTATGGTATCGCTATATATACCTTATGGGTTCTCAATGTAAATCATCTCATTCAATAATACAATTCTCTTTTATCATAATATCTAGTAGTTCTGTCTTGGTATCAGAAGGTTCGATCCGGACCTGTTGCCCACCTCGTTTTCTTTTCTAACCGGCGGCGGTAGCCTTCAATGCTATCGTCCACTGGATCGTTCCTCCGTTGCAATATGATTAGTTTTTCTTATTAGGTTTTTAATTATTAGGTTTATCATCTACAAAACCTTTCTTTCCTGTGTTCTCTCGAAGTTCTCCTCACCGACACCATCTTCATCCATTCTCCCTGTTCTCTTGAGCTGTCTATCTCTATCTGATCACGATAATTCCCTATAAACTCAAGAATTCCATGACTGCAGCTCCATTCTCGTTGACCATCATTACCGCCGTCTTAACTTCTTCTTGTTTCACTAATATATTTCCACCATCTTCTTGTCTTACTCCATCGCCTTCCATGTCTTCTCTAGCTTCTCAGCCAACTAAGTCAGATCGCAACAGCCATATTCTGCCTTCGCCAATCTCCATAATTCATCTTTATTGCCAATGACCGAGCAAAACCTTCCACGGACACTTCTCCCTCCGTGAGTTTTCAAACTCCCTGAACTTTCACTTTTCTCTTCATCATCTCACGTATACCAGGCCCTCCGTGAGAATTACTTTCTTCTTTTTCTCCTTTCCTAACTCAAACTCCATTACTGCCATCACAAGCCACAACAAAGACCAAGTTCAACTCCATCATTCTTCATTACTGATGAGCATAGGCATCATCAGTTCACCAACCATTACAGACTCGAGCTCAATCTCAACAACCAAGCTCGAACTGTCCATCTCATATCCTGTTATTCCTCGTTCTCAGTTGATCATCTAGCTCAGTTCTCTATAGTTCCTCCCTTCTTGAAGTGGCATCATCTATCTTCTCTATAACTACAGCTAACCTCGACTCCGTATGCAGCAACCTGTTCTCTCCATTCTCGAGCTCGTCAGTCAATGGCAACAAACCATCACTATCTCATCACCGAGCATCATTGCCATCTTCCATCGCCAGCCAACAACAGCTAACCATTATCGGGTCTTAAGCATATTACCCACTCCACAGCCAACTTTCATCTCCTCTGATCTTCCAATCACCGTCAAAAACCATTCCTCCTTTCTGTCCATCGACTACCAACAACACCCATTATTTCCTGTCGATTTCTAGTTCTCCATATCTCACTGCACTCCTACATTCTCTGTTCTGAATAATCAGCATCACCACCAGCTCAAACAGCGACTGTTCATCTTCCGCAGTTCCATGTTTTATAGTTAACATATCTCCATTTGCTCCATAGGCAGTAACCATCTCAACCCCTATCAATGGCAATCACCCAGAATCTTCACCATAGCCTCCTCCATCATTCTCGCTGGTGTAGTTTGCAACATCTTCTCCCTCGTAATCCTCTATCAAACACAATCGTTAAAAGCACATCTTTTCTTTCTTCATCTAATCTTTCCGACCACCACATTATACCGTCCACTCCATCTTAAACGTCAAAACCCCACTTTCCAAGCCCCCGAGCCCGACACCCACTTAGGCCTAACCAACACCCATCATATCCATTCTTTGTCAACTTTTCTTCTAGATTCTCTTATCGATGGTTCTTATATGCTTTATCAACGGTTATGTTATTTTCACTTGGCGGTTCTCCGAATCGGTATTCTTTTTAATGGTGACGCGCTTCTTCCTATACTTCTCGGGCGTTTATTGGCACCGCACCTTATCAACAACTTTCATGGCCAATCTCATGCGGTTTTTCCAATCTCCATGAGATTGAGGGAGGGTGTTAGAGTATACAAATATTATATGGAACGTTTTAGTATTTACAGTTATATTTAGCGTTTGATATATTTAGTATGAATTGATTTACAAGTATTAGTCTTGCATACCAAGTTATGGTATCGCTATATATACCTTGTGGGTTCTCAATGTAAATCATCTCATTCAATAATACAATTCTCTTTTATCATAATATCTAGTAGTTCTGTCTACTAGGCTGCAAGTTGTGAGGTCAAGGCTTTGACCAAGTACTTGTGCATTCAACCGTACGTTTCTAATCTGACGGTCAATATACAAACACAACCACTTTATCTAACCCTCCGGTATAAAATTGAACACCATTTTCTTGTTATAAAGTTAGGGTTTATGGAGTGAACTTTGAAGCCGGCAGCGGCCAGACGTGAGCTTGAGCGTTCTACCCATTTTCTTTTCTTTCATTCAAAAAGATGCTTTCAGTTTCATTATGCAACAAAGGCTCAGCATCAGCACCAAGGATAGGCAACAATGGTGGTTCTTTAGTAGACTTTGGTTACTAGTGAAATCTTTGTGTGCATTCAAAACCGTATAAAAAATGGCTATTTCTAATATCTGATCCATACTTGGAAACAAACTATAATCTTCGGAGCTGTAATCTTTCTGTTTTGTAACTTTTGTTCTTTGTGAACTTGTTATTATATACAACCTATGTCACGTACAATCCGTCCATGAAGCATAGCAAAATCCTTCCTTTACCTCCATTCAGAAATACTCGTTACTCTAATCTCTTTAGCGCCACTATAATCTATAGCGACACTCATGACATAAGGGATAGGAATTTTTCTGAATGAAGGTGAAGGAATTGTTTTGCAATGCTTCATGGACGGATTGTATATGACATTAGTTGGGTGATAATCTGTAGATCCACTCGTTACCCTAATCTCCATTCAGGCAGCCAAGAAAAACAAAAAGACTAAAGAAATGAGAATCTGAGAGTGGAAATGTCAGGAGGAAAGGGATTGGGCGAAGGAGGAGCAAAGCTGAAATTACAACCACATGTATCGGTATGTACGTAAGCAGTGTATTTCTGTATTGAATCTTGATGTTTTCCTTGATTTTATTATCTTATCAATCTGAATTGCTTTCAGCTCATCATATCTATAAGACCCGCAAAGTTGAATTTAACACAAATCAGAGGTGAGAATCACTGTGAGCATCGAGGAGTATATAAGAACCGTTTAGACATGACAAACTTTCAGTTGCAGACACAAGTTTGGATGAACAGTGCAGTGTGTCTCAGCTGACAACAGTAACAGTTATATTCACACATTAGTTTTATTAGCACAACCAATGAAGTGGTGCAGGATACGACCTGTTGTAGTGTGGGATAACTCTCTATTGTTCTGTTCTCACGTGTTGTTCACATGATTAGCCATCTATTCTCCCTACACGTGTAATTTAAGAATTGGTGAATTGTTGAAAATCATCTGAGACTATTAATTGGATGTAATAAGTTCTCTTTCTTCTGTAATGAAGCTTAAGCTTCTATGTGAGTGTAATGAGATGATGATAATCATTTATGCTATTTATGCTATGTCATTATGGTATCAGATAGGTTAGAGTTTGTTTCAACTCTCAATCGATCCAAGCTTCCGATTCGTTTTTAATTTTCTTCTTCTCACCTTATTTCATTATAGAGAAGCAATTTCCTCTTTTGTTTGATTTCATCATTTAATTCTGCAGTTTTTTGTTCAAGTTTTCTCGATCTAGTATCAGTACTGTTTCCTTTACTACACTATACTTCCAATTTCGTAATTTGTTTACTTATTTGTTCCCAATTTTAGATCTACGATTCTCATTCACTTTTCTTCTTAGTCAAACATAGAGAATCCTACATCAAACTCGTTCTCTAACATTCCTCTGAATCATTTGAAAAATATTGTTCATCTCAGGCTTAAGGAAGATAACTTCATTACCTGGGTCATCTCATGAATCCTGTAATTCAGAAATATAAGCTTATGAAGTATTTAGATGGTTCATATCCATGTCCAGCACAGTACACAAATCCAAGGAATCAAGCGAATGGAGTTGAGAATTCACTTTACACAGATTGGATGGATGAAGACTCTTCTATTATGATGTGGATTCACTCAACAATTTCAGACTCAGTTATTCCTTACTTTTCCAGAGCCACCACCTCTCATGAGATGTGGACCAGCATTGAAGAACGTTTTGCAAGAGCTCCTTCCACTCATTCAATTCAACTGCGTACAAAGTTGCTCTCTCTCACTCAAGGTACTAAAATTATACCTGCCTTAATCAATGAAATTAAGATGTTATCCGATCAATTAGCTGTTGTTGGTGAAGTCATTTCTGATAAGGAACTGGTTGTTATTACTCTCAAAGCCTTAAACTCTGATTATATACCTTTTGATACTTCTATGAGGCATCGCAACCCACCTATCTCTAGCATAGAATTACACAAAAAATTGCTTAGTGAATAAGTTTTTATTAGTGAAAGGTCAGCTATACTCAAACTTGGAAATGATGCCAAAGCTTTCATGGAACATTCTGGTAGAGGTTCTTACAGGGGTCCATCCTACAACTCTAGGGGCTCATTAAGAGGTAGAGGTTATGGTGGTGGTCGTCGTTTTCCAAATCCTGTTATCTTTCACAGATTCCCTACTGGTAGAGGATATCCTTCACCTGTGAAGCAACAATGTCAGTTATGTCTTGGAGATGATCACTTGGCACCAAATTGCACATAAAGACTCAATTTCTCCTACAAAGTCAGAGCACCTCCAGCCATATTAAGTGCAATGCTTTCTTCTGCTGACATATTTGACACTGAGGAATGGATTGCTGACAGTGGATCAAACAACCACATTACTCCAAATGCCACCGACTTGCAAGAGATCACTTCATATGATGGCAGTGAATAAATTCAAATTGAAAATCGTGCAGGTATGCCTATAACTCACAGGGGCACTCTAGTAAACTCATTCATGATCATTCATTTCATCTTCATAATGTCCTTGTTGTTCCTCATGCCTCACATAACTTACTTTCCATTCACAAGTTTACCTCTGACAGTAATTTCTCCTTAACTCTTGATTCTCATGGATTCTCTGTGAAGGATCTGAGCTCTGGGAAGACTATTTTCCAAGGACCACATAGAAATGGCCTCTAGACAATATCCTTCAACAAAGCTTTTATTACTCTCTCCTCCACTACCAGTGACACTTCTCTTCTTCATATAAAATTTGGTCATCCCAGTTTTCAAACACTCTAGAAGCTTTGTAATTAACTGCAATTATCTAATGTTTCAAATAAATCTTTTTCTTGATTAGATTGCAAATTCTGTAGAAGTCAAAAACTTCCTTTTCAACTTTTTACTACTACTACAACTAAACCTATAAAATTATTACATATGGACCATTAGGGCCCTTGTCAAGTTGCTTCAGTTTCTGGAAATCTTTGTTATTACAACATTATTGATGAATATTCTAAATACTGCTGGATTATCCCTTTGCATGCTAAATCTGATTTCAAGCACCACTTTACTTCCTTTGTGCATAGAATTGAAAACCTTCTCTCTCACTCAATAAAACTATAAGAACTGGTAATGGTGGGGAATTCTTAAATAAGTTCTTAGCTATTTTTTGTGAAAATAAGGGTATCACTCATGAACTCTCATGCCCCATACCCTTGAGAAAAATGGTGTGGCAGAGGTCAAGCACAAACATTTGATAGGCATCACTAGAACTTTGTTATCTCAATCTGGTCTTCCTCATGAGTATTGGGTTGATGCATTGCACACTGCCAATTACTTAATCAATAGACTTCCCAATAGGTCTTCCACTAGTCATCACCCTTTTAACTGTTTTTTCACAAAGTGCCAGATTACAACTTTCTCAAAGTGCTTGGATGTGCCTGTTATCCATGGCTTAAACCCTACACCACAAACAAACTTGAACCTAGAAGCAAGCAATGCATCTTCCTTGGCTACAGCCTTCAACACAAA
Organism: Papaver somniferum; assembly: GCF_003573695.1. NCBI lineage: Eukaryota > Viridiplantae > Streptophyta > Magnoliopsida > Ranunculales > Papaveraceae > Papaver > Papaver somniferum. The sequence goes on from NC_039367.1 coordinate 2,560,527, forward strand.
GGTTACAGATGCCTAGACCCTCACTTTGGCACTGTTTACATCTCTAGACATGTGTCATTTAATGAAGATTCTTTTCCTTACAAGGTACTTTCCTCTGCATCTTTCACTCCTGCTCCTCCTACATCTCCTACTCCTGCTACTCTTTCCTCTCCTACTCCTGATAATGCACTCATTGCACCTCTAAACTCATCTCCATCCATCACAGTCAATGATCATGAAATTACTACTAGGGGTAAACATGGCATTAGAGTAATAAAATTTTATTTTTCCAATTTGTATCCTATGTATATGGCCCTTTTTAGCAAGGTTAATATTGTTCCAACTTGCATAAGTATTGCTCACAAAGAGGAAGTTTGGAGAGGAGCATTAGCAAGAGAGCACAAGGCCTTAAATGATGCTGGTACGTGGTAACTGGTAGATCCAACTGGAATTGCAAATGTAGTGGGACGTAAGTGGGTTTTTAGGATTAAGTACAAGGAAGATGGCACCATTGACACACACAAAGCTAAACTAGTTGCCAAAGGGTATCCTCAGCAACCAGGCATTGATTTTGAAGAAACTTTCAGCCCAGTGGCTAAACCAACCACCATAAGAGTTACTTTGTACATGGTTGTGCAGTACAATTGGAAAATCCATCATCTAGATGTCAGCAATGCTTTCTGCATGGATATTTGAAGGAAGTGGTCTACATGACCCAACCACCAGTTTTTGTTGATGAATCTAAGCCTCATCATGTTTGTCTTCTCCACAAGGCCATTTATGGACTCAAACAAGCACCTAGGGTCTGGTATGCTAAATTGAGTGCTGCACTTTTATCTCTCAAGTTTGTCAATTCTGTCTCTGATCCAAGTCTATTTGTTCATCAAGATGGTCCACAATTATCAATAGCCTTGTTCTATTTAGATGACATTCTTCTCATAGAAAACTCTCATGCATTCTTACAACAATCATTGCTCATATACAGCTACAGTTTCCCATAAAAGACTTAGGGGACTTAGATTATTTCTTGGGCCTTGAAGTGAAGAGAAATGACAACTCATTGTTTCTTTCTCAAACCAAATATGCAGTGGATCCGCTGACTAAACATCACATGGAAAGTTTCAAGCCTTGTCAAACTCCATTTGCACCTTCTGAGAAACTCAACAAGGATGAAGGTGACCTACTTTCAAACCCAACAGAGTATGGATCCTTGGTGGGAGCTCTTCATTATTTGACTTGTACAAGACCTGAAATCTCTTATGCAGTTAATGTGGTATGCCAACACATGCAAAATCCAAAAACACCTCATCTGCTAGCTGCAAAGAGAATTATGTGCTACATCAAAGGAACAATCAGTTATGGTCTTCACTTCACCAAAGGGGATAACTTCTTATTAGGATTTTCATATGCAGACTGGGCAGGATGAAAGGATGATAGACGGTCAACTGGTGGGTATTGCATATTTTTAGGTTCTAACATCATCTCCTGGTCTTCCAAAAACAAAGCAACAGTAGCACGCTCTAGCACTGAGGCTGAATACAGAACTCTGGCCAACAGTGCAGCTGTAGTGGTTTGGTTATGTTTTCTTCTACAATACTTCCACTTTCAAATTTCTGGAATGCCTAAACTAGGGTGTGACAACATCAGTTCCATCAGTCTTGCCTCTAATCCTGTCATGCACTCTCGCATGAAACATGTACACCTATATTTTCACTTTGTCAGAGAGCTTGTACATTCCAAAGCTTTGTATGTATTCTATGTTTATACTCTTGATCAGTTAGCAGACATCTTCACAAAGGCCTTGCATGGACCCAGATTTCAGATGATACGTGCCAAGCTCAGTGTACTTGTTTCACCCATGAGCTTGAGGGGGGGGGGGG
>NC_039367.1:2562591-2564601 GCF_003573695.1 Papaver somniferum
GGGGGGGGGGGGGGGGGGGGGTGTTCTTAGCACAACCAATGAATTGGTGCAGGATATGAATGAAGTGGTGCAGGATAAGACCTGTTGCAGTGTAGGATAACTCTCTATTGTTCTCACGTGATGTTCACATGATCAGCCAGCTATTCTCCCTACACGTTTTATTTAAGAGTTGGTGAATTGTTGAAAATCATCTGAGACTATTAATTGGCTGTAATAAGTTCTCTTTCTTCTGTAATGAATCTTAAGCTTCTCTATGAGTGTAATGAGATGATAATAACCATTTATGCTATGTCATTAAGTTTTAGTGAATTTTGTAGCGTTGGACTAATAAGAAGTAGTAATGGCTCTCACCTGGTTTTCGAAGAACTTTGATCTTCAATATCAGGTAAAAAAGAACCCCTTTTCTTTCATTCAAAGATGCTCTCAGTTTCCAATGACAAACTTTCTTGAAATAGTGTTTTTTTTTACATCATGTTTTATCTTTAAATGTTGGCATCCCTTTTCATTTATTTTTTTCTGGTGACTAATCTAAGTTTTTGGTTTATTACAAATTTACAAGTCTGGTCAATATGAACCATCTCAAAAGGTAACCACCAAATGAAGCAGCGTGCTTAATGGTTGATAGGTTCTAAAACCCTCATTTATGGCCTCATTTGTATGACCACTGTGCCTAGTGACGAGTTTCTGTTTTGACATTTAGGTCGCGTTATTTTCCCCATGACAGAGTGAAGGAACTTCACCAAATTATGAACCTGGCCATTTCATCTATTTTGACAGTTTTTGGCTCAAAAATTATGCAAAAGATTGTTCTGTTTTACATTGCTTCCTAAATTGCAGTACTGTTTGGTTAAATTTAACATAATAACACACTTCAGAAGGCGTATTTTGGTCATTATGTCTGATAATCTAATCTTATAACCTTAAGAACTAAAACCCATGTAAAACAGACATTGAAGTAACATGCTTTCAAAAAAAAGTATATTGTGTTTGAAATAATAATCCATGGAGTCGAATTGAATCCACTGATGAAGATTCTGGTTTTCTACTTACTACTCAAACATGCAAGAAAAATGGGGAACACCTCTGCAATCCCTTGGAGAATTTTGCATTTCATACAAGATAAAACAAGAATCCAAGAAGTTTGTTCAAGTCGAATATAGCCAAGTTTCGAAGAGAGCTAATGATATTGCAGCCTATGCTGCCAAGCATTCTATAAATAAGTGCTAGAAAACTTCTCACCCCCATTGTTTCTCTTCTAAGTGCAGAAGAAGTATTAGAAAGAAAATAAATAAAAGTCTATAGAACCCATTCCAAAACATTAGACAACTCTTTGCTATAATCTCTTTCAAATCCAAGCATAAGAGAAACTAATCATGTCAGCAGAAAACATGCATGTTGAAGCGAGAATGTCGTCTAGGTGAACGTATATTAGCAGGACAACATAACAATGACCAAACCACAAGAAATTTCCATTAAATCGTTATCTTCTAATACAATTATATGTAGTAGGAAAGAATCTAACATCCCTATATACTATGTTCTGGATCATCATGAACTTCCTAGAGTAAGTGGTGGACATTGAATTTAAACCACACTGGTGATAGCGCCGGTTGTTTCATCCATAACTCTTAATAGATTTACTTGGTAGTTGGCCCTTCTATTATTTTGAATGTTTTTTGCTCAATTTCGTCGTATTTCTTCGAATTTGGATAGTTTGAGTACTTTACTTCCTATCTCTTTTATAGATATTTAACTCTTCTTTAGATGATACACCTAACATATACAAATAAAATAAAACAAGAGTAATAACATTTAATATGCACGAATTATAGCTAAAACAAGTATGGATTTGACACCAAAATTAAGTAAATTATACACTTATCAAATATCACGAGGTTATATGAGAAAACAGATAAATTCCTCATGGGTTCGCTTAGTTCGAAAACTAGTAATTCCAGTTGAACAAGGGTAAAACTCTTATAAATGCAAGGTTCAGCAGATCTGTAGTTG
>NC_039367.1:2564611-2570922 GCF_003573695.1 Papaver somniferum
TAATCTAAGTTTTTGGTTTATTACAAATTTACAAGTCTGGTCAATATGAACCATCTCAAAAGGTAACCACCAAATGAAGCAGCGTGCTTAATGGTTGATAGGTTCTAAAACCCTCATTTATGGCCTCATTTGTATGACCACTGTGCCTAGTGACGAGTTTCTGTTTTGACATTTAGGTCGCGTTATTTTCCCCATGACAGAGTGAAGGAACTTCACCAAATTATGAACCTGGCCATTTCATCTATTTTGACAGTTTTTGGCTCAAAAATTATGCAAAAGATTGTTCTGTTTTACATTGCTTCCTAAATTGCAGTACTGTTTGGTTAAATTTAACATAATAACACACTTCAGAAGGCGTATTTTGGTCATTATGTCTGATAATCTAATCTTATAACCTTAAGAACTAAAACCCATGTAAAACAGACATTGAAGTAACATGCTTTCAAAAAAAAAGTATATTGTGTTTGAAATAATAATCCATGGAGTCGAATTGAATCCACTGATGAAGATTCTGGTTTTCTACTTACTACTCAAACTTGCAATAAAAATGGGGAACACCTCTGCAATCCCTTGGAGAATTTCGCATTTCATACAAGATAAAACAAGAATCCAAGAAGTTTGTTTAAGTCGAATATATCCAAGTTTCGAAGAGAGCTAATGATATTGCAGCCTATGCTGCCAAGCATTCTATAAATAAGTGCTGGAAAACTTCTCACCCCCATTGTTTCTCTTCTAAGTGCAGAAGAAGTATTAGCAAGAAAATAACTAAAAGTCTATAGAACCCATTCCAAAACATTAGAAAACTCTTTGCTATAATCTCTTTCAAATCCAAGCATAAGAGAAACTAATCATGTCAGCAGGAAACATGCATGTTGAAGCGAGAATGTCGTCTAGGTGAATGTATATTAGCAGGACAACATAACAATGACCAAACCACAAGAAATTTCCATTACATCGTTATCTTCGAATACAATTATATGTAGTAGGAAAGAATCCAATATCCCTATATACTATGTTCTGGATCATGATGAACTTCCTAGAGCTGTGGTGGACATTGAATTTAAACCACACTGGTGATAGCGCCGGTTGTTTCATCCATAACTCTTAATAGATTTACTTGGTATTTGGACCTTCTATTATTTTGAATGTTTTTTGCTCAATTTCGTCGCATTTCATCGAATTTGGATAGTTTGAGTACTTTACTTCCTAGATCTTTTATAGATATTTAACTCTTCTTTGGATGATACACCTAACATATACAAATAAAATAAAACAAGAGTAATAACATTTAATATGCACGAATTATAGCTAAAACAAGTATGGATTTGACACTAAAATTAAGTAAATTATACACTTATCAAATATCACGAGGTTATATGAGAAAACAGATAAATTCCTCATGGGTTCGCTTAGTTCGAAAACTAGTAATTCCAGTTGAACAAGGGTAAAACTCTTATAAATGCAAGGTTCAGCAGATCTGTAGTTGTGCATTGGAGTTTCTCTTAGTCATCACTTATATCCCCAATAAAAAATTGTTTGATTTTTCGAGTGAAGTGTCTATCTTCAATTTTTGTTGTCTTTTTTATTTTGTGCAACTATTTACTTTCTATATGATCGTTCACCAATCACTCTGACAGCTAAAGAATAGTGTTGTAGTTTTCTCCACTTTATCACTAGGTTTTGTGTTGTTATTGGTCTAACAGGTTGATGTTTGACACATTTCCCGTTTTGTTTATTTGTGTTGAAATCATTTGGAAGGTTATGGAGTATGATGAATTTACCAATATGAATGGAGGCTATTAAACATGTCAATTGCATCACCTTTACCTTCTCATACCATCAACTTTGTGGTTTTGATATAAGTTTATTTAATAACATAACTTGACACTGTTGTATCTTCTTCTTCATTGGTTCTTAGCACAACCAATGAAGTGGTGCAGGATATGAATGAAGTGGTGCAGGATACGACCTGTTGCAGTGTAGGATAACTCTCTATTTTTCTCACGTGATGTTCACATGATCAGCCAGCTATTCTCCCTACACGTTTTATTTAAGAGTTGGTGAATTGTTGAAAATCATCTGAGACTATTAATTGGCTGTAATAAGTTCTCTTTCTTCTGTAATGAAGCTTAAGCTTCTCTATGAGTATAATGAGATGATAATAACCATTTATGCTATGTCATTAAGTTTTAGTGAATTTTGTAGCGTTGGACTAATAAGAAGTAGTAATGGATCTCACCTGGTTTTCGAAGAACTTTGATCTTCAATATCAGGTAAAAAAGAACCCCTTTTCTTTCATTCAAAGATGCTCTCAGTTTCCAATGACAAACTTTCTTGAAATAGTGTTTTTTTTACATCATGTTTTATCTTTAAATGTTGGCATCCCTTTTCATTTATTTTTTTCTGGTGAATAATCTAAGTTTTTGGTTTATTACAAATTTACAAGTCTGGTCAATATGAACCATCTCAAAAGGTAACCACCAAATGAAGCAGCGTGCTTAATGGTTGATAGGTTCTAAAACCCTCATTTATGGCCTCATTTGTATGACCACTGTGCCTAGTGACGAGTTTCTGTTTTGACATTTAGGTCGCGTTATTTTCCCCATGACAGAGTGAAGGAACTTCACCAAATTATGAACCTGGCCATTTCATCTATTTTGACAGTTTTTGGCTCAAAAATTATGCAAAAGATTGTTCTGTTTTACATTGCTTCCTAAATTGCAGTACTGTTTGGTTAAATTTAACATAATAACACACTTCAGAAGGCGTATTTTGGTCATTATGTCTGATAATCTAATCTTATAACCTTAAGAACTAAAACCCATGTAAAACAGACATTGAAGTAACATGCTTTCAAAAAAAAGTATATTGTGTTTGAAATAATAATCCATGGAGTCGAATTGAATCCACTGATGAAGATTCTGGTTTTCTACTTACTACTCAAACATGCAAGAAAAATGGGGAACACCTCTGCAATCCCTTGGAGAATTTTGCATTTCATACAAGATAAAACAAGAATCCAAGAAGTTTGTTCAAGTCGAATATAGCCAAGTTTCGAAGAGAGCTAATGATATTGCAGCCTATGCTGCCAAGCATTCTATAAATAAGTGCTAGAAAACTTCTCACCCCCATTGTTTCTCTTCTAAGTGCAGAAGAAGTATTAGAAAGAAAATAAATAAAAGTCTATAGAACCCATTCCAAAACATTAGACAACTCTTTGCTATAATCTCTTTCAAATCCAAGCATAAGAGAAACTAATCATGTCAGCAGAAAACATGCATGTTGAAGCGAGAATGTCGTCTAGGTGAACGTATATTAGCAGGACAACATAACAATGACCAAACCACAAGAAATTTCCATTAAATCGTTATCTTCTAATACAATTATATGTAGTAGGAAAGAATCTAACATCCCTATATACTATGTTCTGGATCATCATGAACTTCCTAGAGTAAGTGGTGGACATTGAATTTAAACCACACTGGTGATAGCGCCGGTTGTTTCATCCATAACTCTTAATAGATTTACTTGGTAGTTGGCCCTTCTATTATTTTGAATGTTTTTTGCTCAATTTCGTCGTATTTCTTCGAATTTGGATAGTTTGAGTACTTTACTTCCTATCTCTTTTATAGATATTTAACTCTTCTTTAGATGATACACCTAACATATACAAATAAAATAAAACAAGAGTAATAACATTTAATATGCACGAATTATAGCTAAAACAAGTATGGATTTGACACCAAAATTAAGTAAATTATACACTTATCAAATATCACGAGGTTATATGAGAAAACAGATAAATTCCTCATGGGTTCGCTTAGTTCGAAAACTAGTAATTCCAGTTGAACAAGGGTAAAACTCTTATAAATGCAAGGTTCAGCAGATCTGTAGTTGCGCATTGGAGTTTCTCTTAGTCATCACTTATATCTCTTGTTAAACCAATAAAAAATTGTTTGATTTTTCGAGTGAAGTGTCTATCTTCAATTTTTGTTGTCTTTTTTATTTGGTGCAACTATTTACTTTCTATATGATCGTTCACCAATCACTCTGACAGCTAAAGAAGAGTGTTGTAGTTTTCTTCACTTTATCACTAGGTTTTGTGATGTTGTTGGTCTAACAGGTTGATGTTTGACACATTTCCCGTTTTTTTTATTTGTGTTAAAATCATTTGGAAGGTTATGGAGTATGATGAATTTACCAATATGAATGGAGGCTATTAAACATGTCAATTGCATCACCTTTACCTTCTCATACCATCAACTTTGTGGTTTTGATATAAGTTTATTTAATAACATAACTTGACACTGTTGTATCTTCTTCTTCATTGGTTCTTAGCACAACCAATGAAGTGGTGCAGGATATGAATGAAGTGGTGCAGGATACGACCTGTTGCAGTGTAGGATAACTCTCTATTTTTCTCACGTGATGTTCACATGATCAGCCAGCTATTCTCCCTACACGTTTTATTTAAGAGTTGGTGAATTGTTGAAAATCATCTGAGACTATTAATTGGCTGTAATAAGTTCTCTTTCTTCTGTAATGAAGCTTAAGCTTCTCTATGAGTATAATGAGATGATAATAACCATTTATGCTATGTCATTAAGTTTTAGTGAATTTTGTAGCGTTGGACTAATAAGAAGTAGTAATGGATCTCACCTGGTTTTCGAAGAACTTTGATCTTCAATATCAGGTAAAAAAGAACCCCTTTTCTTTCATTCAAAGATGCTCTCAGTTTCCAATGACAAACTTTCTTGAAATAGTGTTTTTTTTACATCATGTTTTATCTTTAAATGTTGGCATCCCTTTTCATTTATTTTTTTCTGGTGAATAATCTAAGTTTTTGGTTTATTACAAATTTACAAGTCTGGTCAATATGAACCATCTCAAAAGGTAACCACCAAATGAAGCAGCGTGCTTAATGGTTGATAGGTTCTAAAACCCTCATTTATGGCCTCATTTGTATGACCACTGTGCCTAGTGACGAGTTTCTGTTTTGACATTTAGGTCGCGTTATTTTCCCCATGACAGAGTGAAGGAACTTCACCAAATTATGAACCTGGCCATTTCATCTATTTTGACAGTTTTTGGCTCAAAAATTATGCAAAAGATTGTTCTGTTTTACATTGCTTCCTAAATTGCAGTACTGTTTGGTTAAATTTAGCATAATAACACACTTCAGAAGGCGTATTTTGGTCATTATGTCTGATAATCTAATCTTATAACCTTAAGAACTAAAACCCATGTAAAACAGACATTGAAGTAACATGCTTTCAAAAAAAAAAGTATACTGTGTTTGAAATAATAATCCATGGAGTCGAATTGAATCCACTGATGAAGATTCTGGTTTTCTACTTACTACTCAAACATGCAAGAAAAATGGGGAACACCTCTGCAATCCCTTGGAGAATTTTGCATTTCATACAAGATAAAACAAGAATCCAAGAAGTTTGTTCAAGTCGAATATAGCCAAGTTTCGAAGAGAGCTAATGATATTGCAGCCTATGCTGCCAAGCATTCTATAAATAAGTGCTGGAAAACTTCTCACCCCCATTGTTTCTTTTCTGAGTGCAGAAGAAGTATTAGCAAGAAAATAAATAAAAGTCTATAGAACCCATTCCAAAACATTAGACAACTCTTTGCTATAATCTCTTTCAAATCCAAGCATAAGAGAAACTAATCATGTCAGCAGAAAACATGCATGTTGAAGCGAGAATGTCGTCTAGGTGAACGTATATTAGCTAGACAACATAACAATGACCAAAACACAAGAAATTTCCATTACATCGTTATCTTCTAATACAATTATATGTAGTAAGAAAGAATCCAACATCCCTATATACTATGTTCTGGATCATCATGAACTTCCTAGAGTAAGTGGTGGACATTGAATTTAAACCACACTGGTGATAGCGCCGGTTGTTTCATCCATAACTCTTAATAGATTTACTTGGTAGTTGGACCTTCTATTATTTTGAATGTTTTTTGCTCAATTTCGTCGTATTTCATCGAATTTGGATAGTTTGAGTACTTTACTTCCTAGCTCTTTTATAGATATTTAACTCTTCTTTAGATGATACACCTAACATATACAAATAAAATAAAACAAGAGTAATAACATTTAATATGCACGAATTATAGCTAAGACAAGTATGGATTTGACACCAAAATTAAGTAAATTATACACTTATCAAATATCACGAGGTTATATGAGAAAACAGATAAATTCCTCATGGGTTCGCTTAGTTCGAAAACTAGTAATTCCAGTTGAACAAGGGTAAAACTCTTATAAATGCAAGGTTCAGCAGATC
>NC_039367.1:2570932-2571115 GCF_003573695.1 Papaver somniferum
TTGGAAGGTTATGGAGTATGATGAATTTACCAATATGAATGGAGGCTATTAAACATGTCAATTGCATCACCTTTACCTTCTCATACCATCAACTTTGTGGTTTTGATATAAGTTTATTTAATAACATAACTTGACACTGTTGTATCTTCTTCTTCATTGGTTCTTAGCACAACCAATGAAGTG
>NC_039367.1:2571125-2728645 GCF_003573695.1 Papaver somniferum
ACAAGTATGGATTTGACACCAAAATTAAGTAAATTATACACTTATCAAATATCACGAGGTTATATGAGAAAACAGATAAATTCCTCATGGGTTCGCTTAGTTCGAAAACTAGTAATTCCAGTTGAACAAGGGTAAAACTCTTATAAATGCAAGGTTCAGCAGATCAGTAGTTGCGCATTGGAGTTTCTCTTAGTCATCACTTATATCTCTTGTTAAACCAATAAAAAATTGTTTGATTTTTCGAGTGAAGTGTCTATCTTCAATTTTTGTTGTCTTTTTTATTTGGTGCAACTATTTACTTTCTATATGATCGTTCACCAATCACTCTGACAGCTAAAGAAGAGTGTTGTAGTTTTCTTCACTTTATCACTAGGTTTTGTGATGTTGTTGGTCTAACAGGTTGATGTTTGACACATTTCCCGTTTTGTTTATTTGTGTGAAATCAGTTGGAAGGTTATGGAGTATGATGAATTTACCAATATGAATGGAGGCTATTAAACATGTCAATTGCATCACCTTTACCTTCTCATACCATCAACTTTGTGGTTTTGATATAAGTTTATTTAATAACATAACTTGACACTGTTGTATCTTCTTCTTCATTGGTTCTTAGCACAACCAATGAAGTGGTGCAGGATATGAATGAAGTGGTGCAGGATACGACCTGTTGCAGTGTAGGATAACTCTCTATTTTTCTCACGTGATGTTCACATGATCAGCCAGCTATTCTCCCTACACATTTTATTTAAGAGTTGGTGAATTGTTGAAAATCATCTGAGACTATTAATTGGCTGTAATAAGTTCTCTTTCTTCTGTAATGAAGCTTAAGCTTCTCTATGAGTGTAATGAGATGATAATAACCATTTACGCTATGTCATTAAGTTTTAATGAATTTTTTAGTGTTGGACTAATAAGAAATAGTAATGGCTCTCACCTGGTTTTCGAAGAACTTTGATCTTCAATATCAGGTAAAAAAGAACCCCTTTTCTTTCATTCAAAGATGCTCTCAGTTTCCAATGACAAACTTTCTTGAAATAGTGTTTTTTTTTTTACATCCTGTTTTATCTTTAAATGTTGGCATCCCTTTTCATTTATTTTTTTTTGGTGAATAATCTAAGTTTTTGGTTTATTACAAATTTACAAGTCTGGTCAATATGAACCATCTCAAAAGGTAACCACCAAATGAAGCAGCGTGCTTAATGGTTGATAGGTTCTAAAACCCTCATTTATGGCCTCATTTGTATGACCACTGTGCCTAGTGACGAGTTTCTGTTTTGACATTTAGGTCGCGTTATTTTCCCCATGACAGAGTGAAGGAACTTCACCAAATTATGAACCTGGCCATTTCATCTATTTTGACAGTTTTTGGCTCAAAAATTATGCAAAAGATTGTTCTGTTTTACATTGCTTCCTAAATTGCAGTACTGTTTGGTTAAATTTAACATAATAACATACTTCAGAAGGTTTATTTTGGTCATTATGTCTGATAATCTAATCTTATAATCTTAAGAACTAAAACCCATGTAAAACAGACATTGAAGTAACATGCTTTCAAAAAAAAAGTATATTGTGTTTGAAATAATAATCCATGGAGTCGAATTGAATCCACTGATGAAGATTCTGGTTTTCTACTTACTACTCAAACTTGCAATAAAAATGGGGAACACCTCTGCAATCCCTTGGAGAATTTCGCATTTCATACAAGATAAAACAAGAATCCAAGAAGTTTGTTTAAGTCGAATATATCCAAGTTTCGAAGAGAGCTAATGATATTGCAGCCTATGCTGCCAAGCATTCTATAAATAAGTGCTGGAAAACTTCTCACCCCCATTGTTTCTCTTCTAAGTGCAGAAGAAGTATTAGCAAGAAAATAACTAAAAGTCTATAGAACCCATTCCAAAACATTAGAAAACTCTTTGCTATAATCTCTTTCAAATCCAAGCATAAGAGAAACTAATCATGTCAGCAGGAAACATGCATGTTGAAGCGAGAATGTCGTCTAGGTGAATGTATATTAGCAGGACAACATAACAATGACCAAACCACAAGAAATTTCCATTACATCGTTATCTTCGAATACAATTATATGTAGTAGGAAAGAATCCAATATCCCTATATACTATGTTCTGGATCATGATGAACTTCCTAGAGCTGTGGTGGACATTGAATTTAAACCACACTGGTGATAGCGCCGGTTGTTTCATCCATAACTCTTAATAGATTTACTTGGTATTTGGACCTTCTATTATTTTGAATGTTTTTTGCTCAATTTCGTCGCATTTCATCGAATTTGGATAGTTTGAGTACTTTACTTCCTAGATCTTTTATAGATATTTAACTCTTCTTTGGATGATACACCTAACATATACAAATAAAATAAAACAAGAGTAATAACATTTAATATGCACGAATTATAGCTAAAACAAGTATGGATTTGACACTAAAATTAAGTAAATTATACACTTATCAAATATCACGAGGTTATATGAGAAAACAGATAAATTCCTCATGGGTTCGCTTAGTTCGAAAACTAGTAATTCCAGTTGAACAAGGGTAAAACTCTTATAAATGCAAGGTTCAGCAGATCTGTAGTTGTGCATTGGAGTTTCTCTTAGTCATCACTTATATCCCCAATAAAAAATTGTTTGATTTTTCGAGTGAAGTGTCTATCTTCAATTTTTGTTGTCTTTTTTATTTTGTGCAACTATTTACTTTCTATATGATCGTTCACCAATCACTCTGACAGCTAAAGAATAGTGTTGTAGTTTTCTCCACTTTATCACTAGGTTTTGTGTTGTTATTGGTCTAACAGGTTGATGTTTGACACATTTCCCGTTTTGTTTATTTGTGTTGAAATCATTTGGAAGGTTATGGAGTATGATGAATTTACCAATATGAATGGAGGCTATTAAACATGTCAATTGCATCACCTTTACCTTCTCATACCATCAACTTTGTGGTTTTGATATAAGTTTATTTAATAACATAACTTGACACTGTTGTATCTTCTTCTTCATTGGTTCTTAGCACAACCAATGAAGTGTTGCAGGATATGAATGAAGTGGTGCAGGATACGACCTGTTGCAGTGTAGGATAACTCTCTATTTTTCTCACGTCATGTTCACATGATCAGCCAGCTATTCTCCCTACACGTTTTATTTAAGAGTTGCTGAATTTTTGAAAATCATCTGAGACTATTAATTGGCTGTAATAAGTTCTCTTTCTTCTGTAATGAAGCTTAAGCTTCTCTGTGAGTGTAATGAGATGATAATAACCATTTATGATATGTCATTAAGTTTTAGTGAATTTTGTAGCGTTGGACTAATAAGAGGTAGTAATGGCTCTCACCTGGTTTTCGAAGAACTTTGATCTTCAATATCAGGTAAAAAAGAACCCCTTTTCTTTCGTTCAAAGATGCTCTCAGTTTCCAATGACTAACTTTCTTGAAATAGTGTTTTTTTTTTACATCTTGTTTTATCTTTAAATGTTGGCATCCCTTTTCATTTATTTTTTTTTGTGAATAATATAAGGTTTTGGTTTATTACAAATTTACAAGTCCGGTCAATATGAACCATCTCAAAAGGTAACCACCAAATGAAGCAGCGTGCTTAATGGTTGATAGGTTCTAAAACCCTCATTTATGGCCTCATTTGTATGACCACTGTGCCTAGTGACGAGTTTTTGTTTTGACATTTAGGTCGCATTATTTTCCCCATGACAGAGTGAAGGAACTTCACCAAATTATGAACCTGGCCATTTCATCTATTTTGACAGTTTTTGGCTCAAAAATTATGCAAAAGATTGTTCTGTTTTACATTGCTTCCTAAATTGCAGTACTGTTTGGTTAAATTTAACATAATAACACACTTCAGAAGGCGTATTTTGGTCATTATGTCTGATAATCTAATCTTATAACCTTAAGAACTAAAACCCATGTAAAACAGACATTGAAGTAACATGCTTTCAAAAAAAAAGTATATTGTGTTTGAAATAATAATCCATGGAGTCGAATTGAATCCACTGATGAAGATTCTGGTTTTCTACTTACTACTCAAACTTGCAATAAAAATGGGGAACACCTCTGCAATCCCTTGGAGAATTTTGCATTTCATACAAGATAAAACAAGAATCCAAGAAGTTTGTTCAAGTCGAATATATCCAAGTTTCGAAGAGAGCTAATGATATTGCAGCCTATGCTGCCAAGCATTCTATAAATAAGTGCTGGAAAACTTCTCACCCCCATTGTTTCTCTTCTAAGTGCAGAAGAAGTATTAGCAAGAAAATAACTAAAAGTCTATAGAACCCATTCCAAAACATTAGAAAACTCTTTGCTATAATCTCTTTCAAATCCAAGCATAAGAGAAACTAATCATGTCAGCAGGAAACATGCATGTTGAAGCGAGAATGTCGTCTAGGTGAATGTATATTAGCAGGACAACATAACAATGACCAAACCACAAGAAATTTCCATTACATCGTTATCTTCGAATACAATTATATGTAGTAGGAAAGAATCCAATATCCCTATATACTATGTTCTGGATCATCATGAACTTCCTAGAGCTGTGGTGGACATTGAATTTAAACCACACTGGTGATAGCGCCGGTTGTTTCATCCATAACTCTTAATAGATTTACTTGGTATTTGGACCTTCTATTATTTTGAATGTTTTTTGCTCAATTTCGTCGCATTTCATCGAATTTGGATAGTTTGAGTACTTTACTTCCTAGATCTTTTATAGATATTTAACTCTTCTTTGGATGATACACCTAACATATACAAATAAAATAAAACAAGAGTAATAACATTTAATATGCACGAATTATAGCTAAAACAAGTATGGATTTGACACTAAAATTAAGTAAATTATACACTTATCAAATATCACGAGGTTATATGAGAAAACAGATAAATTCCTCATGGGTTCGCTTAGTTCGAAAACTAGTAATTCCAGTTGAACAAGGGTAAAACTCTTATAAATGCAAGGTTCAGCAGATCTGTAGTTGTGCATTGGAGTTTCTCTTAGTCATCACTTATATCCCCAATAAAAAATTGTTTGATTTTTCGAGTGAAGTGTCTATCTTCAATTTTTGTTGTCTTTTTTATTTTGTGCAACTATTTACTTTCTATATGATCGTTCACCAATCACTCTGACAGCTAAAGAATAGTGTTGTAGTTTTCTCCACTTTATCACTAGGTTTTGTGTTGTTATTGGTCTAACAGGTTGATGTTTGACACATTTCCCGTTTTGTTTATTTGTGTTGAAATCATTTGGAAGGTTATGGAGTATGATGAATTTACCAATATGAATGGAGGCTATTAAACATGTCAATTACATCACTTTTACCTTCTCATACCATCAACTTTGTGGTTTTGATATAAGTTTATTTAATAACATAACTTGACACTGTTGTATCTTCTTTTCCAGAAAAAAAAAAAAGAAAAAAAAAGTTGACACTATTGTTATTCTTGGTGCATTCTCTATCTGTTGATTGTTTATTTCTATTTAACTTCTTTGGTTGTGTGTATCTAGGTGCCTTCTAAGTTTCGTGTCATTGTTCCCATTTTCGGTTGTTTGTGTCATTGTGCATCAATATATTATCTTAACCTTTTTTTATTTTATTTTTAATTCAAATAATTTGCATATTCCTTGTCTAGAATTTTTTTTATATCTACCAAGATAGAGCAATAATGTTGAGGAGGTTCATATGACATAGAAGGTCCATACTATGTTTGGACCAACAATTTAATAATCCCGCTTTTAATGATGGTGACCAAAACGATTTCTATATGTTGTTTTGGTGATAGTGAGAAAATTATAATCTAAAATTATTTATCTACTAGATTTAATCAAATATTTATTCCAGCATAACATTTTTCTCTTTTTTTTTTCTTTCCTATTTTGGTATCCTAGCGATTGCTTTCTTTTTAGACTTGGATAAATATATAATTTATCAAAATCTAATCATAACAACACATACAAAATACAAAGAAAAAAATAATAAATTAATTAGTATGATAAAAGGAAAGTAATGAGTTACCTTGAACTATTATTTTCAGAGAATAGTATTTCCCTAATTTCTTTTGTTAGACACATGTTTATTTAACACTAGTTTAAAGGGTTTATAAGGATATTGCTCAATTTAGGACATAAATTGGTTCATTAAATTTGGGGCATATTATCCAATAAGATATTACCAAAATCACTAAAAAAAAGTTTGACTTTTGACTTTCTTATTCAACTGGAACATGGCCGGCCCTGGACCACGGACATGTACTAAGCAGTTGAAGTCAAATATAACTATCAAAACTATTTGTCAAAGCTTATGTTATCTTTTAATTTTTGATACAAAAAAAAAATTACAATAGCACGTCATTTCTATCCTCTCATAACCTGATTAACCAAGAACTGAAATAAGAGGAAGCCTATGCAAGAAAAACTAATCATGTTAGCAAAAAGTCTATAGAACCTCTTCCAAAACATTAGACAACTCTTTGCTATAATCTCTTCAAATCCACGCATAAGAGAAACTAATCATGTCATCAAGATACATGTATGTTGAAGCGACAATGTCGTCTAGGTGAACGTATATTAGCGGGACAGCATAAGTTAACAATGAGCAAACCACAAGAAATCTCCATTTCATCACTATCTTCTAATACAATTATATGTAGCAGGAAAGAATCCAACATCACTATACACTATGTTCTGGATCATCATGAACTTACTAGAGTAAGTGGTGGACATTGAATTCAAACCACACCGGTGACAGCGCTGGTTGTTTCTCCCATAACTCTTAATAGATTTACTTGGTATTTGGCCCTTCTATTATTTTGAATGTTTTTTGCTCTATTTCATCGCATTTCTTCGAATTTGGATAGTTTGAGTACTTTACTTCCTAGCTCTGTTGTAGATATTTGACTCTTCTTGGGATGATACCCCTAACATATACAAATAAAAGAATACAAGAGTTATAAAAATTAATATGCAAGAATTATAGATAAAACCAATATGGATTTGACACCAAAATTAAGTAAATTATACACTTATCAAATATCACGAGGTTATATGAGAAAAAGGATAAATTCCTCGTGGGTTCGGTTAGTTCAAAAACTAGTAATTCCAGTTGAACAAGGGTAAAAGTCTTATAAACCCTTTAAACTAATGTTAAACAAACATGTGTCTAATAAAAAAAAATTACGACAATACTATTCCTTTAAAATAATATAGGAAATAATAGTTCAAGGTAACTAATTAGTTTCTTTTTATCTTATTAAACTAATTCATTCTACTTCTTCTCTTTTTATTTTGTGTGTACGTGTTGTTATTATTAGCTTTTGATAAATTATATGTTCCTCCAAGTGTAAAAAGAAAGCAATCACTAGGATACCAAAATACGGAAAAAAATAAAAAAAAAAATAAAAATGATGAGTTAGTAAAAAAAAATGTTGGAATAAATATTTGATGAATATACCAAGTAGATATACAGTTGAAAATTTAAAGGATAATAGTGTGGGGTGTAAATGTCACGAATGAAGATGACGTAGAAGAACCAAAATACTGATGTTTTTGATCCAAAAAATTGAAATTACAATTTATCCAAAGGGGAATTTTACACCTTTATGAAATCTATTATGTTTTTTGAGTCCATGTTTTGGTTTTATAGCTCTTATAATCACGATCTAATAAAATAAAAATTGTTTAGTCTAGTTACGGTGTTAAGAAAATGGCTTAGTGAGCCTTATAGATGGCATCATCTCGACGATTAACTTCCGGGAACCAATTTCTCAGGGTCGGGTCGAGCCTGTCAAAGAGTTAGCTCTGGTGGAAACCACTTGATTCCCTTAGCTGATCTCACCCACAACTAAGAGTTACTACGACCCAAAGTCGAAGACTTAAATAAACAAATCTGTACCACACAAAAAGGTCTACAGAATAGATAAATCTATCTCCCACAGAAATACCTACAAGTTTTATTCCGTATTTTGATAAATCAAGGTGAACCATACTTATATTCCCGAAGAACAACTAAGTATTATCAATCACCTCAGAATCACCTCACGCGACGAAAGAATATATTGTGGAATCACAAACGATGAGACGAAGATGTTTGTGACTACTTTTCTATCTTTCCTATCGGAGATATAAATCTCAAGATAATCGTTACGATTGTACTCAAAACGATAGAATCAGCAAGATAATATCACACAACTACGAGAAAGTAGTATCGGTCTGGATTCACAATCCCAATAAGTCTTTAAGTCGTTAACCTGGTTTTTAAGAAGAAAGGTTAAAGGAGAATCGACTCTAACTAATACAACTAGTGTCACACATGAGGTGTGGGGATTAGGTTTCCCACTTGCTAGAGTTCTTCCTCATATAGTATTTCAAATCAGGGTTTGCAATCAATGTTAGCTTGGTAACAAAGCAATCAATATTCATCGTTAGATGAAAACCTGATTTGATTCAAGCTAATATATTTCAACCGTTGGATAGAAAACTTAGCTTGTTACACACAATTGAAATGTACTATTTTGGGTTTATGTAACCATACCCAAACATGAACATTTGTTGGTTCTAACATAATTAACCAAATGGTTAGCCATATGAGCACTTTCATATCAACCATGTTCTTCTTCACCATAACTAGTTCAAATGACTCAATTGAACTAATTAGAGAGTTGTTCAATTTCAAGGAAATCTTATGTAACTACACAAGACACAACCGAAGCAAAAACGATTTGATTCGCTCGAATCGGTTCATGAACTGTACAGCCAAGGTTTGCATTTTGCATTCCTTAGTTAATATAAATAAGTTCACAAACAATCGTCTTTAGATATAACCAGCTTAAGTTCGCAGACTTAGTTCGCGGACTTAAGTTCCCAGAAGGAGTTCTCAAACTCCAGCAGATTTTCTCGGGTCGAGAAACTTCCGCCAGTTCGCGGACTGAGTTCGCGGACTGAGTTCACAGCTCTTGTTTCAGTTCTCATGATCAACAAAGTTCACAAACTTCGGTTCAAGGAAAAAGGAATTGTACATGTGTGTGTTGCCACACAATGCTTATATCCATATTGGTTATATGATCTAAACTCTAATTTCAATCATTGAAACATTCTTAGAGGACATTTCGTTAAAGTAAGCAATTTTCAAAGTGATTGAATGTGTCATGACTTTCATCACTAGGTAAAGACGAACTTGGCCAAAGAAAAAGCTTACCAACACATATTTCGAGAAATAGATAGGCGAGTTAAAACTCGGATCGAAATAGCAAATGTGTATAATTAAAGTATATATAGCAAAACGAATTTTGTCTCAAAATAGGAGATAGAGTAGATAGACTTTTGAGTGATATATAAGTTCAAGTCTTCATATACCTTTTAGTCGATGAAGATCCACCAGTTCCTTGAGTAGTCATTTGTCTTGTATGATGATTTCCATGGAGTTCTTGAGCTCAACTACACTTTCTATCCTAGACAGAGAATTAGCTATAATAGACTAGAAATCAAGAATTATATTTTTGATCACTAATATTGACAAACATGCTTGAGATAGCAACGCATGCGAGTTCGACCGAGCAATCTTCTAACAGTAGAAAATATAGAGATCATCATGGAAAATGATGAACAAAGGGATAAATGTCGATGGCTCAACACAATTGGGAAATTGATGGTTTGAAGTATGAGAATGGAATATAAAATAAGAAAATTAAAAGTTTAAAAATAAACTGTTTAGATTTGGAGGTTCAGGGGGACTTACTTAAGATGAGCTTCAAAATAAAATTGTGATTATAGAGAAGGAAACAGGTGATAGAGAGAAGAGCCAACAAAAGAGGTGAGAGGATTACTTGTTTGGAAAAATAATGCGTTCACCTCAATAGAGAGGTTGAGTATTTGAAGTTAGGGAAGAAAAACGATACTGGTGAAATTGAGGATTTGTGAATGAAGTATATGGAATTGGAGATTGAACGAACCGCCTCGTTGAATCATGAGATTGAACCAGGGAAAATATTTGAGGATTATAAACACAACTCTCAAGGTTTTTCTAAATTTACATATAATTGGTAGTTGAACTTCTAAATTTATATTCGATGGTCGGATTCAGTAGCATGAGCGGTATCTAATAGCCTATTACAACTAAATATGAACATCCTAAAATATAGCTGCTCAATCTCTTGAGCATCAGCCAAAATGCAGTCGGTGACCCTCTCGTGGCACGATATAAATGCAGTCGCTGAACTTCTTATGCTTCATTTGTGCGACGACCTTAGTGTAGGCGCTGAATTTCTCGTGCGTCAATTAATATTCAACCGCTGAACCTGTTGTGAAATGACTAATATGCAGTCGCTGAACCTCTTATGCTTCAAAGAAAATATAATCGTTGCACCTTTTGTGCTACGACCTTAGTGTAGTCACTGAACCTCTCGTGCTTCAACTAATATTTAGCCGCTGAACCTGTTGCGCCATGACTAATATGCAGCCGCTCAACCTCTTATGCTTCAACAAAAATTTGATCGTTGATGATTATACCAAAACATCTCTGGCGACAGCAGTGTCGCTGCGAACCTCTAGTCACATGCTTTCTTGCGACACCAATGTGACTACATAATTTTAGTTGTCGGAGGGCTGTAGCGTTTAAAAATGACCTCTTGCGGTTGTATTGTGTTGGTCGCTAAAGACCAGTTTTCTTGTAGTGTCTGCAGAGATGGAATGGAAGGAAACAAAATATAATTGGAGGAGAACCTGCAGGTAATAACCAATGGTTTTGATCATGAGCATCAATATTACAGGACTAAATGCATTGGAATAGAAGAGAATTCAAGGGGTTAATATAAGAAGGGGTTTTTATGTACGAAAAGGAGACTACTGCTCGTGAAATAATTTTCCACTTGGAGGAGGCAATTAAGAATATTGAAGTTAACAAAAGAGAGACATTTTTTCATCTCAATACGGAGACCATGAAATTGGAGTATGGGAACATAAGAGCAGAAGCCGATAAGATTGATAGTTTGAATTAATTTGTGGATCAATTGAAAATTGCCCACGCAAATGATTATATCACTTGGGGATATTTCAAACATCATAAGAGAGAAATATGAACTTACTTAAATTTATACTCAGGGAAGGTTGGCGAACTCAGTTTGCAAACCATAAATATCTGAGTTACAGAATTACAAGAAGGTTGGCGAACCAGTTCCAAAACCACAACTTCAGCTGAACAATTCACGAACTCGGTTGGCGAAACATTGTGAATTGATTATATATGTTGGATTAATTGGTTATTAGTTGGCAAATCCGGTTCACGAACCATGGTCAACTGAGCTCGGTAGTATAGTAGGGTTGGAGTGCCCGGTTCACGAAACGTAGCACCCTGAATCGTGAATGATGTAGTTTTTACAGTGATAAGAAAAGTGGTCCATTTAAGACTTATGAAAGTTGATTTTAGGTAACTTCTAGTCATAACACAAAGAAAAATCAATTAAGATTATTTTCAAGATTGTAGAGAAACAGATACAAAGGATTCCACCATTAACCAATTTTAGTGTTTCAATCTAAATAATAATTATGCAACTCAAAACATTCAATTTGATTATAATATTGCCTAACTATACAAGTATATTTTCAAAAGAATAATTGTTAGTCGCAAGAATGGGACATCAAAAACCCTAGACTAAGTATGCACCATCAAGAGAGAACACAACTATTTAATCAAAATCATAAAATAATTGCAATAATTAAATTAAACAGAAATTACCACATAATTATTGGAAAAATGTCTTCCTATGTCGCCTCAGCTAAGGGGTTTAGATCCTCATATTATTCAATTGCTCAAAATTTGTGTTCATAGATCAAAAAAAATGTACAATGAGGTGAAATAATATAAAAGAAAGAAGTTGCAATGTTTTTTAGGTCTTGCAGATGATAGATGTTACAAACTGTAGTTCCAAAAGGTTATCTCTCAGTCGCTAGAGGTCTATGGCAAGTAATCATGAAAGTAACTGATTTTGCGACAGTTCTATTGTTCTTCTTCACTAGAATAATATGTCTCTTTCCCGCAACTTGATTCTACGGCTTTGTTACTACTCTAAACCTCTCCCAAAACTCTCGATAACCTTCTATGACTCCTCCCAACTTTCTATATACGCAGCATGTTGATTAAATCTCCAAGAAAACTCCAAATATACCTCCCTTTTCTTTCTTACCAAGCCACGGAATTTCTTCCTTATTTTATCACTTTTACGCGTCTGTTGGTTGTAAAAATCATTCTCTGATAGAAACAAATATTGTATATGATATTTATTCAATTCTTCCACGTACTTACCATAAACCATACAAAAAATATCCCGAAATATTCCTCCTCCTCTGTTTTATTCAATGCGAGAATTTATCCCCATTTCTTCGAATCTGGTAAACATACGTACATATCGCATGTTTAACTGAAAAAGGGTTATACAATACTCAACAGAGAAATCCGTCCAAAACTCTCCCATTACCAAATCGTATCCCGTGATAAATTTTCTCTGTTTTGCTCCAACACGATCATCTGGCCAATTTCATCCCAATCAAACACCCAAAACAACATTGCATATCCATAACATGCCCAATCCATGAAAATCAATGATTGAATCTCATTAAATCTGCTCCAAAATTCGAACCCTAAATATATCCGTGAAGAATGCATTTTCTCGCCAATTCTAAAAATTCAAAAATAGAAGATGTATGGTTGCCCCTTATCTTGCTGCTGGGTGTCGATAATAATTTGGGTACCCCTTATCCACTGTTGTGTCCCTTTAGTAATGACATGATGTGTGCAAATAGTAATTTTTTGGGTGTAAATAGTAATTTTCCTATGTGTCTTTATCAACTCCTTTGAGTGCCTGAACACATTTCTGGAGTTCCTTTAGTAATTTTCTTCGGGGGGAGGGGGTTCAAATGTCACTTTTCAAGCTAATTTCTCCGCAAAGATTATTTCTCTAAAAACACCTACAAAGACATAAAATCCATAATAAGTACAAAACTGAGAACTAACAATATATATAATTGAGATCAAAATAGACACATAAATGTGTTTACCAGTGAACAAGCCCTACGGTTGGCAAAACCGTTGTACCAAGTGTCCCGATAATGTTTAGAAGATGCTCAAAGACTTATCTTTCTTTATAATAAGAGACCCCAAAATGCCACATGTCGTCCCCATAATCATTCTTGATTTTGGTGAAGCTACGTCAGCATTAACTTTCCACGTAATCGCATTCTTATTGGCTGCACCAACGGATATTACCATAAGACACAATCCAGTTGGCAATTCGAAGAGGTAATACCATAAAGACAAAATCTAATTGATTAGTCTAAAGGGAACAACATAATCCAACTGGCAACTCTAAAAGGTTACTACCATAAGATACAACTTAATTGAGTCTTTTCCCAGATAAACTCAAATGACTTGAGTTTTATCAAAGAGAATTAAGGGCTATTTAAGCATTTTACGTCCTTTGGATCATATATCTGTCTGCAATCTAAAAATGTGATTCACTAAAATATATAAGATGTCTTGATTCAAACCAGAGACACTTCAATTCATAAAAGTAGGCAGGATTCCATGACACAACCATGGGTCTTTTCAATAAGAGGTAGATTAATCGCCTAGCTTCGTATATCTACACCAGAATACACCATTATCTATAAATAAATTCACCTCATTAGATTTTCAACCATATATCAACAGTTTTCTTTACAACAAGTGGTATGGTATCTTACTATGATTAGATTGTGATGTCCGACTGTTTACATACAATAATGAATACGATTGTAATCGGGAGGAACAATTTCGATGAGAATTAAATAAAAAAATCGCTCAATATGCAAATACGGATAGTATGGTTTCAAAGTTACGAAGAATTATGATGATCATCATTTGAAAAAATTGTTGTTGAACAAATTTCTACAGATCTTTGAGAATAAGATTACCTCCTTTGTATTACTTCCGTTTAATGAGAAAACACATCCGTTTGTTAAGTATACCTTCACTTTAGTTAGTGTGAGCAAATACTCCTTGTTAATTTAATATGTTTAGCATTGGTAGAATTCTCGTAAACACTTCTAAGAATTCATTGATCACTTAAACACTTATATATGTGCACTATAATTAATTTCTTAGGTGTTTAAATGAACATCAAATAGCTTTTAGTTCTTTGGCTAACTTGGCAAACCTAACAATCATTGTGTGACCGAACCTACGTTTATAGTTTTCTGTTGTAATTTTAAGACCTAATTTTTTAGCTTGATTATCAACTCTGGTCTTTGAATACTATAAATAGGGCATTTATGTCAATTGGGGAAATCAATCCTTGACAATTTGTGTCCTTGTTGATTTTAGAGTCACCTCTATTGACCTTTTAGGTTTACGACTAAAAACATTTCGTTTGGAGATTCGTGAAGCCAGTTCTGACTATCTTTACCTTGATAATTCATGAAAATTGATCTTGCTTTTATATTATTGAGGATTTCGTAATCTCTTTCAGGCAAGATAAATAGTAATCACAAAGTTCTCTTCACCTCAGACTTTGTGATTCCTCAAGATAGATATCTAAAGACTGATCTTAGTTGATCTTTCGATGATTGTTCTAGAGAGGTGGTTAAGAATCTAGGCTGGTCTTCGAGAGTCGTAAATTTCTAGATTTGTGAGGTTTGGTAGCTTGTCGATTGCAAACATATTTCCGCACCTTGATCTTTGATCTAAACGAAAATCAAATAGGCTTATTTGTTAAAGGAAGATTGGTATCAAAAGTTTTTACTTCGGATGAAGCAACTCTTAGGATGTAAAGGACGTCATCTAAGAGAATCAAGTGCGTAGAACCTTGCGAGGTTCAAGAGACGTAAGGAGTGCGACTGTAACATGAATCGCTTGAAGGGTAGATTCAGTCTCAACTACTTCCAGTATGAAGTCTGATAGTAGGCTAGTGTCTGTAACGACTTAATACAGTGTGGTATTCATTTTGGACGAGGTCCTGGGGTTTTTATGCTATTGTGGTTTCCTCGTTAAAAATTTTTTCGTGTCTTATGGTTTTCCTTTTTCGTATTATATTGTTTATAATTGGATTTACACATGGTTTATATGTATTCAATCTAAGTATATACGTCCGCTTAATTGTAATCAGTTACGAGACTAGTTTCTTATAGAATTTGTATCTTGAAAGATAGATAACAAATTTAATCATTTGGTAGCATTCCGATTGAATTATTTGGACACGACTAGATTGATCTTGGATATTGATTTTTGAGATCGTCCAAGTACTTTGCTTTATAATCAGGTTCACGAACCTTGTTTCTATATACATAATGATTTAGTAGAGGTTGAGATATTAACTCTACGTACATATTGTCAAAGATCATTAAGTTGGTCTACTTGCAATTTTATTAAGTTTTGTCCATACAGGTTGTCGGACGAAAAAGTTGGATGTGTTTGGTATCCCGGCGTTTTTAATATAGGTTGATTTCCTTAAAAATGATGAAACTATGTTCGAAGTTGATTTTGTAGAGAAGAAAATATGTGAAGAATCTGGAGAGGAAAGTTTGTTTTTCACCTCTTCTTTTTGAGTATCAGAAACCGAAACTTATAAGAGTGTTGGGTGCAGTTTTGTACACAACCTTTTATGTTTTGTTTCCAGGTGAGGTAACGTGTGACAGTATAGTATGTGAAGCTTTTTCAGTTGGGAGATAGACTCGATTTGTGGCTGGTGGAGGTGGAAAAGGATTTATTGGGTGAGGCGGAGGCTGTGACAGGAAAATTAGAGGAATAAAAAAGAATTTCATAAAATCTTAACAACAAA
Organism: Papaver somniferum; assembly: GCF_003573695.1. Lineage (NCBI taxonomy): Eukaryota > Viridiplantae > Streptophyta > Magnoliopsida > Ranunculales > Papaveraceae > Papaver > Papaver somniferum. The sequence goes on from NC_039367.1 coordinate 2,586,955, forward strand.
TACGTTGATATGCAAATTCTTTCGAAAAAAAAGTTTGGGTACTTTTAACAAGGAATACTCTTGTGCCTTTAACAATTTTGGGTGCCTTAATCTAAACAGTGAGATTAATCTTTACTCTTGGTACATCATACCCATCCACGCATGATACCCACGTGACATTTGGAGACAGTCAAGGGCGCGTTTGCCTGAACGAAAACAAAAACAAAGCTCAGTTTTCCCTTCCTTCACTATACTAGTACTCTTCTTTCTTCGGTGATTAAGCAAACCAAGAACATGCTTGGAAAACCCTAAGGAGTGAGCTCGTCTGGGACATGATTACATCGAATTAAAGAGAAGTGATGTTGCTGTTGGCTTTGTGGGTTGTGGTTGGATTCGATTTTGATCGAGTTTGGGGAGGAGTTTCCTGCCAGCAAACAGGTAAAGAGAGGAGCTATGAATTTTTCTTACAAAATCGAGTTTTTGGTTGTGATTGATTTTATATTTTACCCATTGTTGATGTCCAGTTTCACAATTTTATACAAATGTGACTGCATATACCTTGTCAGATATACAGACCTGATACTCTAAATGTGTTAGGTGGCTTGTTAGTTCTTCTTGCCAATACCGGCACTGGACTTAAAATCAATTGTGTATTCAACCGAAACCTTTTTACAGATTTTATAATGTTCTTCATAGTTATAACTATTGGTAATACATTTGATCGGAAGAAAAATGATTTTCATTTGTGGGAATTTGGGTTGTTATTTTGACCATTAAGTGGTGGTTTTGTATGTCTGTAGCCCTGTACACAGTCTGTGTCTCCATTAATAAGTTTCAGTGTACTATAAGCTACAGTTGCGTGTGGAAACTTATTTTAGCAGAAAATGCCAATGTATTTACTGGATACCTAATCGTAGTGCTTCGAATATGGTTAGACAATTATGGTGGTTAATTTATTTTTAACCTTTTAAACTTAAGGCATCAGCTCTCTTTAGGTTTGATATTCTTATTTCAAATATTTTTAGTAGAAGTACTGTATACCTAAACTACTATGTATAATCAATTGCTGTGTGGACTTGGGCTGCGTACTGTGTGCTAAATTGTGTATCGATGTCGATTAATCTAGTTCATTTTCTGTGTACTTATATGTAGTGCTTGTTTACTATGGTTTTTGCCACCATCCCTTTTGGATTTATATTCAAGTAATACCAAGGTCATATCTCTCTTTTAGACACGGACTAAACTAGTGTTATTATGTGTACTGTATGAGCGGTGATGGTGTTTCCATGAGTTAGCTAATTTATGAACACCGTTTGGTTATTTAGAGATGGTGGGATTGAGATGATCATCTACGGTTTCAAAGTAAATAATGACCTCAACTAAGTGTTAGTCTGTATCTCGTTTCAAGTCAGATACTCTATGAATGATCGACACACATATATTTTCTTTTCTTAGGGTAGCTTTAGAGTTCAGATGAAATGTTCTTTTGGACAGAGATGAGTAAATAAATTGGTATTGTTAAGTCAAGTACTAGATTATGAATTTGGACGTCATTATTGGTATTTGTTGATTGATAGTGCTTGTATGAAAGTGAGCCAACTCGTCATTAGTGGGAAGGACTGCTAGACTTACAGCATACAGTCCATTGCACTGGTGTTAAACATTCAGTATTAGCATGCTGCTGTGGTACCTCATCTCCATAAACTCTCTGTTTATGGAAATTTTAGTCGACTTCTTTTAAATGTTTTAATAACAAAATGTCTACGATTGTTGTTATTCATTTGCTTTGCGGGTATCCACTATTAAGAACTGGTGAAAATTTTCTTGGGCCTTGTCGTAGCGACGACTAGTGATTTAATATTCCTTGTTTCCATTTGATTGTTGTAATTTGTCGACACTTGAAGCCTGTGATTTTGCTTTCCTGCTTGATCTACTATATCTGGATTTGTACCTTCGAGATCTTAATTCTCATTTATTTTCATGTCTGCTAGTCTTGGAAACCTTATGCACTGACTTAGCACCTTGGTTCCATAAATTGCACTTGAACAACAAATAAAATTGATTGACGTAGACATGGCTATCTTTTTAGTTAGGGCAATATTTTGAAAGAAATGATGGATATCTTTATTCTAGTGCAAAGAAGTAGTGATAGTAATGGTTTTAAGCAGGGTGGTTCACTGGTAGGTATTTTATTTGCTTACAAATAGTTTTTGGCCTCATTTTTGAGAACAATTGTATCTGTTTCTGTAGCTGGTAGATAACTCTAGTTGGTTGGATCGGTATACTTTCTTTCTTGGTAGTAAGTAACACTACAAATGGATAGCAGCTATGGGTTAGACTTCTGGGGCTACGGTAAGACAGAATTGCACATGGCCATAATCTGTCCAGTTCAGTGATAAGATATAATGGCATGAGACTTGATTTTGCTCAAGCTAATTAGGTGCTGCGATATCATCTTTATAATACTGTTAGTGACGTGGCAAGTTGGGGTAGTTGGTGCGAATCTTTCGATGCAATTCATACTACCCACTGTTAGAGATAGTTGCTACTATTAAAGGTAGTTCATACTATCTAAATGAATTATGGTCGTGCTTGATCCCTTCAGCTTACGGAGGAGGGTATGTAGGCAGCCGCTTTGTGGTCCAGCACCACTGCTCAAGGTTGTTCATATCGCCGGACAACAGTTGGTTACTGCTTGGCAGTTCATACCATTTAGTTGGAGATTATTGCAACCTGGGAAGTTTATATAATGTTGGTAAGAGGTAGTTGCAGTATCGGCTGTTCATATTACCTAGTTAGGAGATGATTGCAACTAGATGGTTACTGCTTGGCAGTTCATACCATCTAGTTGGAGATGAATCAGATGATTGCAACCTGGGAAGTTTATATAATGTTGGTAAGAGGTAGTTGCAGTATTGGCTGTTCATATTACCTAGTTAGGAGATGATTGCTAATTTCCAATATATATCATCAGATAACTGTGCAGCAATTCATAAGACAAGAGATGATTATTACCTTTCAAGGTAATTCATATCAACTGTCGTGGGCTCGCAGCGTAAGTTAAGGATGGCCACTGCGGGGAAATTCATACCATCTACTAGGCCATAATTGGCGTCCCCACCACAGGTGGATCAACCGTTGGGGACGGCAAGATTGTCAGGCCTTAACTGGCAACCCACCACATCGATGGCTACCCGGAAGACCGTTTTGAAAACGGTGGCCGGACACTGGGATTAATAATCCCTCATCCGTTTGATATGGCGTGTGTTGTCTGGTCGGCTAGCACTCCACCACCTCGGCGTGTGTTTTCTGGCGTTTGTGTATTTATTCTGGTGTACATGCTCAGGAATAAGTTAGCAGCAGATCAATGTGTTGATGATTCTGATAAGACTGCATTCTTACTGTGGAATGTGAAGCAAGAACTGGAAAGGCACGGTTCTTTTATCGAAGTAAGTACTACGAGAATTCTCTTTTCTTGTTATGATCTGTTCATTATGTTGAAGTAGGATTTCATAAAAGTATATGGTGAATTCCAAATTTTTTTCACTTGCAAAGTTACTAGGTTAGGCTAACTGATATGAGTTGCTTCTGATATTGTATCATATACTTCATATCAGAATCAGAAAGGCCTAGGAACAATCTTTTTTTTCGTATGAAATTCTGTGGTAATTTCTGTCGGACATGATTTTGATGTTATATTGCAGTGGATAATCCGGCTTTAGGTCCTAGAAAGAAATTTTGCCACACTTCTTCATTTGCATCAGATCAGTATGATTTAGGTCTGTTTGTTAAGAAGTTTCATGTGGGTAGTTTCTTATTTTCTTGTGTTGCACCTGATGCATAATGATTGTTTAGTTCCATAACATTACTAGAGACAACTAGGAACAGTCACATTCTTGTTGCAACGATCTTGAGTTATTTCAGTTAATTTAGAAAAAGGACGCTTAAGAATGCTTAGAACTGAAGATGCCATATCTAAATATACTGTTAGTTCTTGAAGCTGATCTAGAAGCCATATTTTCTTCTCTTCTTATTCTCACTGTTTATTACTACTTCACATACAGGAATCATCAAAAGAAGTCAGCATGTCGACATCAAAAGAAGCTGACGAAATGTCAGAATCTGAGATTACTGTTTCAGAGCAATTATGGATAAACTGTACGCACTGTACTTTAGGTATTCACCTCTGTTTGTTCACATGGCTTCTGGAGATTTAGATGATAAAGAATTTTAATCAAAACATTGCTAATTATGCACTTCTTCTGAATTAAGTTTCAACCTTTTCTTGTTTTTTTGATTTTCTGGAGATTTAGATGATGAAGAAGTTTAATCAAAACATTGCTAATTATGCACTTCTTCTGAATTAAGTTTCAACCTTTTCTTGATTTTTTCATTTTGATTTTTGTTTTCTGGCGCTTTTGTATTGATATCGATGTGTATTTTTCTGGTGTACGTACTCGGGTATAAGTTAGCAGCAGATCAATGTGTTGATGATTCTGACAAGGCTGCATTCTTGCTGTGGAGTGATAATGTGAAGCAAGGACTGCAAAGGCACAACTCTTTCATCAAAGTAAGCTTGTGATATTTATCATTTAGCTCCATATCAGAAAGCCTCATGACAGAACAGTATTTTTTTCTTATGAAATTCTTTGGCCATTTGTGTAGGATATGATGTTATAGTGCAGTAGATAATCCGGTTTTTCTGTTGCCACACTTCTCATTTGCATTGTATCTGTATGATTAAGGTCTGTTTATTGAAAAGATTCATGTGGGAAATGTGTTATTTCCTTGAGTTTCACCTGATGCTTAATATCTAGTTCCATGACGTAACCAGAAACAATTAGGAACAATCACATTCTTGTCGCAACAATCTTGTATTTATTTCGGTTAACTTAGAAAAAGGACGCTTAACAATGCTTAGAACTAAAGGTGCCAACCGTAGATGCAGATCGAGTGCCGCCACATTTTTGCCTTTAGAGTCATAATAAAAGTTGTATAGTAAGGAAAATAACAACAAGAAATGTGAGTTCTAGATGTAGATCAAATGCAGCTGTTTTTTTTAACCGACTAACACAAGTGTATACACATTTGATTACAAGTGTGCAGTGTATGATTCATGTGCAGTGTAGACACATCTGATTATAAATGTACTAGTTAGCATGATCAAGAAATCCTCCTTGTGCAGAATCTGGGTTTAGACCCTACAAAATAGGCCACTCTTCACCCTTGCAACAATGAAATATGCAGAGTACTTGTTAGAAACCGCTTCTGGTAATATACAAGTTCATGAAAATCCAATGCAGCAGTAAAAATTCCTGCTTATACTCTTGGTGCTATGGCGCCAAGCCTGAGACTCTATGCCTTTCTTAGTAAGGCGGTGCGGAAACTTGTTAGTCCTTGTTTATGGTAGTTCTCACCCATGCAGCAAGTGGATCAAAGAATACTCTTATGAAAGTTTCAAGGTGTGTTGATCATTAGTCACTGATATTTTTCGTTGATACACTTTTCTAACACTTCTCAAGACTTTAAGAATGGTTGATACTTTTTTTTTGCATACGGAGCTTATGAAGCTTTTTTTACATTTTGCTTGATAAGCTATGCAACTCTTTGGCCTGGGAAGAGATTGAAGTCGTAGAAAGGCTTTGTCGTCAAGCTATGGGACTTGGACTTCTTTATCTGTACAGATTACTTGGAAATTCAGGATTTTGCTATGTTGTGGCGAAGTTATCACTTCAGAAGGTCTCGGTCATGAGATTAGGTTCCAGTTTTTGCTCCTTTCTGGTCTAAAACTCTATTTCTGAAGTGTTTTTGCATGGACATACTTCTTTTGTTAATAGATTTATATTTTTTACTTGGTGGTTTGGACATGTTGAAAATAGATGGGAATGTGTTCGGGTACTTAGTAGCCAGGAGCGGGAACGGGGACAAGAGCGGGAACGGGGACGGGAGCGCGATTCGTAAAATTTTCAAAAAATGAAATTCGCGGAACATTTTGGGAACGTAAATTACAATTTTCTAGAAATCTTAGTTATATTACTAATTTTCAAATTTTGTAACCATGAAATAAGACATAAACCTTAAATATTTAGAAAATATTTATTATGTGCGAGAATATATCTCATTCATCGACTTGTGTTTGTTACGCGCACTCTGAACTCCAACTTGTGCTTGTGTTTTCTGTTCTTGTAAACTTGGAGGTACAGGTGGAGGTGGAGGTGTTGGTGTGGGGGAGGATGGAGGGATAAGAGCACGTGTTGGTGTTGTCAAGTAATTCGCTTCATCATCAGCTGCTGCGTCTCGTTCCCTTGCCTCGATTACTTCAACAGCTTCTTCAATGTTGTCAAGTAATTCGCTTCATCATCAGCTGCTGCGTCTCGTTCCCTTGCCTCATAATCTGTTCTTTTCCTTGTAAGAAGACGTTGATTATGGTGAACATACACAAGTTTTTCAGCCCTATCAGCTTCCAATTTGTTTCTCTTTACACTGTGGATGTAGCTGTGCACCAACAAATTTCTGCGCAAGAAGAGTTAACACTTTGTGACAACACTCTCATAGCTAAGTTGTAAAGCTCTGGTGCTCCTCCGCCGTATAAACCCCACCATTGTTTTGCACTCATCTTTGCATTGTTTTGCACTCATCTTTGCTCTATCCACTATAGCTTGTGGGCGAGTGAAGCAACCTCCATTACTTACAAAATCACTAATTTGATGTCGTATAACCGCAGCTTCTTCCGGCATTGGAAACATCTTATCTATAACATCTAGATACCCATCATGAACTTCTTGGTCGAAGTTAGGCTTCTTCCTACTAACGCCACCGGAAGATGGTTTCATTAGCCATGCATTCGTATAATACTTAGGGACAAGCAAATAAGCTAAACAGTGCAATGGAATGTTCGTTTTACTCCATCTCTGGACCACGATTTGCTGAATAATATCCCGAATTACTATATCATCTGCAAGTGTGTCTTGTAAACTTCCCAGCATCATATCCATTTGCTCATACGCTTCTCCTATAACGACCTTATCGGAATCTGAAAACCTAAGCATTATGTATATCGGCTTTGTTATTCGCAACACCTTCTCCGCATTACTCCAAAAATTCCCATCCATGAAAATTGAGGTGATTTTTGCATGTTCTACTGAAGTTGCAGGTTTCTTAAACTCTTTCCATTCTTCTGATAATACCATGGAAATCAAAGAAGCTCTTACCTCAACAATCCGGGACAACACGACAAAATGATATCCAAACCGTGTCTTCTTTTATTTGAGAACCTCCAAAGGAGAAAACTTCTTAAATAAAGCAAGACATTGGGAATGATTTCTCACGAACTTCACAATATCCTTGCCTTTTGTATATGTTTCTTTCACAAATGAAATGGCTGATTCCTTGGATTTTGCTATGTCCTTCATTAATAAATTTAGCGTGTGCCCTAAACAACCCGACCAAAAAATATGGGGATACTTTTGTTCAATGAGTTCTCTAGCCAGTTTGCAATTTGCCGCGTTGTCTGTGAGGACTTGTACGACATTCCAAGAACCAATCTCTTCGATTGCTTTCAATAGTATCGTAGAAATGTTCTCACCAGTTTTCTCTATTCCTGAGACGTCGTGTGCACTTAGAAACATTGCTTTGCCATCTGATACCGCCATAATATTTATTAATGATGTATTTTTGACATTCGACCAACCATCAGAGACAATTGAAACTCCATGAGTCTGCCAGTCACTCACCAATGAATTTAGGGCTTGCTTTACCAACATTTGCTCCTTGTCTAATAAAGAAGTTCTGATCTTTTCATAAGAAGGAGACTTGTAGCCTTTTGGTGCATTATTAATGGCGGACACCATATCTGCCCAAGATGGAGACCGAAGAACATTCATGGGAATTGCATTTACATATAAGCATCTCGCAATCTTTTGGTCGACATCATCTCTACTGTGCTTCTGAAACATTTTATTAACAATACTCTCGGAGGAATCACTTTTACCCATTTTCATACCTGTCTGCTAATTTGGTAAGGCAGGCTTTTTTACTTTAGCACTATCACCGAACACGGTTCTTGCATCGAGTTCTTTTTTTTTTAAATCTCTCTCATTTTTTTTGAAACTTTAGAACATAATGATATACCTTGATACTTGCTGCCAGGTAACATACCAATCAAGTGTTGACGCACCCTCGAATAAGATCCTGCATATGGTTCCACTTTGCACCCGAAATTGCATATGAACTTCTGCCGCCACCACTTCCTTTATCTCCAGTTTGCTTATCAATCTTTTGAACATATTTCCAAAGAGGAGTTGTGGTTAATTCTTCATCTTGGTCACCATCACCGTCTTCTAAATTTATCACTGAGTTTGAAGATGTATCCATGGAAGAAAAAAGGAAATAAAACAGACAGGATTTGTTTTTGCTGATGGAGGTATGAAATTAGCCTTATATAGATCTTTCATGTTTGTTTAGTTTCTAGGTCTAAGTTGATAATAACAAAGACGAATTTCTTACTTGATTACAAGGAATTCAATGTTGGAAATGGGTGTGAACTAAGTTTCATGTTGGAATTGTATGAGGGAATTAAGTTTCGTGTTGGAACTGGGTGAAGGAATTAAGTTTCTTGTTAGAATTTTTCGGAATTTGAGATCACACGCCTCTGACTTGTTGGGAGCGCGTTTTTTGCATGCCAGGAGCGCCATCCTAACGCGAATCTCACTTGGGAACGCAAAATCGTGAGTTTCACGGAGAAACGGGATGACTGTTGACATTTCTGGCTACTAAGTTCGGGTATGCAGATGGAATCTTCACTGGTGTACTAACTCGTCAGGCACATCAGTCTGTTCCAGCTAAACTTGAATATTTCGAGGACATGATGCAGGAGAATGAAAGTGAACATGGCTTTGGGGACCCTACTGTTTTCATTGGTACCGCAGCAGGTGACTTGCCTGCTCGAAGGCATTGTGATTGGATCAAGCAAAAACTTAGGTGATGCGAGACATCACTTGGCTGTTAAATGTGTACCTCTCTGTATGCTGTTAAATTTGACTTCGGTTTCTATTGAAAGAGATGTCTTTTTGTGATCCCCTCCCAATTCTTTTGGCCTCTTTTTACTTTTTTCGATCTGGCAAAGGACTTTGTTACGAAATTATGCTAGTTTACCCTCTCGTGTTTTAACATAATGAGTTAACGACGACTGTTTGTTTTTCCATTCAGGTCATGTAGAATTTAATCATTTATTTGCTCAGGAACTTCAGCAAACTCTGAACCAAGCCGTTTCAGATATTTAAGTACAGAAGGCTCTAAAATTATGCAAAGATTTATTTTCTTCTGTTTTAGTACGGAAGGCGAATTTTGATCATCATGTCTTTTAATCTGGCTGAGAGCAATGTAAATAGATATTTTGGGCCACCATTTTGCTTAGAAGGCTAACATTGGGCATACACAAAAATTGTTGGGCATACTCCACTATTTCAAAAGGGGGTGTTAAATAACAAAATGAGAAAGCCCCTTAACCAAAATTTTTTATAATGACAAATCTGCCCCTTTATGTATTAGTGTTAATAATATGGTTTAGTGATTAAGATAATTATGAGTGATTATATGGTTTGTTAGTGGGAAAAAAATCAGAATTTGGGGGAAAAATTTTATTAAGAAGGAGAGAAGGAGAAGGAGAAAGTGAGAGTGAAAATTTTATTTTTTGATTCAATGGAGAATGAGGAGGGTCATTATTCATCTAACAAACCTAGGAAAATACACATCAACTACAACAATGATTCCCAAATGGCAGATTTCTTAGATTATGAGAATGATTTTACACAAGCTCAAACTCAAACACAAACTCAATATGATTCGTTTTATGAGCCAAATCCATATGATGAAGACATTGATGAGGAACCCAATGCTTCTAATACACAGGTACACTTCTATACTATGCTCAATCTCACTTCTATAGCTCCAAATTATCAAAAGTTTGGATTTTTGCTTCATGGTTCGGCGAACCAGGATCAGGTTCGGCTGACATCTATGAGCCGAATCAACCAAATGATGAACGGTTCGGCTCATTGAATGTGTTTACAGCATGCGCCGAACCTATATTTTCCACTTTCAACTCAAATGGTGAACGGTTCGGCTCACTTAAACTGTTTACAGCATGCGCCGAACCTATAATTTGCAATTCCAACGTTTTGCTAGACAGTAGTTCGGCTTATATTAAAGTTTCATAGTAAGCCGAACTACATCCTGAACAGCCCGGAATAAAAATTATTTCAGGTTCGGCTTATATATTCAAAATCGTATGAGCCGAACATTAATTTATTATTTGTTGGGTTAAAATTTTGTTATTGGTTCGTCACATATTGAGAATGTCGTATCAACCGAACCCTGTAAATTTTCATGGTTCGGCACAGAAGATGATTGTCGAATGAGCCGAACATTTCTATTATATTCCCTTTCTAGTATTTAACCTTGTGATATTCTTTGTAGATCGTGGTTGCCGGACCTGTAACCATGGAAGATCAACCTGTTCCAGTAGAGATAATTCATGAGGATACCAAGGATCACTTCCAAAATGATTTGGTATGTAAGAACTTGGTGTTTACGTCAATGTTGTAGGAATATTCCGAAGTTTTTCTTACTAACTATTTGTGTTTGAATGAATATAGATATGGAAAACTAAACCCGAAGTAGTGGCTTGGGCTGAGGAACACGCGATGAAGATAAATTGTGTACTAGTTAAAGGTCGACAAAGCCGAGGGAATCGGTTTGAATTGATTTGTGAGCGAAGTGGAACTGGCCATAGCAAGGCTAAAAATGGTTTTGTATATGTTGGGAAGACCGGGAGGAAGAATAAGACAAAGACGAAGAAAACAAGGTGCCCTTTCAAGATCGTTTTCAACCTCAAGAACAAGAATAAGTCTTTGAACGAAGATGATGAATATTGGGTTATGAATAAAGAAATGGATTGTCGTCATAACCACCCACGTCCAAGTGATCTTCATGGACATGCAAAAGTAGCGCGACTCAAACCCAACGAGATTCTAGAAGTGGATAAAATGACACAAGCACGTTTGCCACCGTCTAGGATTCTTAGTAAATTGAAGGCGGACGACAAGAATAACAAGTCGACTATGAAAACTATCTACAATGCAAGAAATAAGATTAGAAGACTCAATTTTCAAGGTAGGATGGTGATGCAACAAGTGATGTAGTTACAGGTGAAGCATAACTATGCTTGCCAAAAGAATTTGGATGAGTTTGGTCAAGTCACACACCTTTTTCTTTCCCACCCTGAATACGTCCAATTGGCTCTATGCTTCCCACAAGTTCTTATATTGGATTGCACGTATAAGACTAACAAATATGAGATGCCGTTGTTGAACATTGTGGGGCATACGTCGACAAAGGCACCGTTCACCGTGGCTTTTTGTTTCTTGAAATACGAAAAGAAATAAAGTTATGTTTGGGGGTTAGAACAATTGAAGTTAATCTTCCCGGAGGGTTCTCTTCCTAAAGTGTTCGTTTCCGATCAAGATTCATCGTTGATGTATGCTATTAACAAGGTATTTCCGGAAGCATTCAACTTTCTTTGTACGTTTCATATATGGTGCAATGTTACGAAAAAATGCCAACCGTTAATTCAACCACTTAAGATGAAAGAATTAGATATTATTTCTAAACTACTGGTGGAGACACGAGTAAAGAAAAAGAAGGAATTCTTGGAACAATATGAACATAATGAGATGTTGTGGGCTTCTTTCTAAGGCGAATGGGACGCTTTGGTATGGTTAATTTGGAGATCTAAGCCGAATCATATTAACGTTCATGAATGAAAAGGGTATATTCTGCACAACCTTGTGATGAAGGGCATATCATTAATATTACTAACGAATAAACTGTCATATTTTTTGGTTCGGATCAAAAATAATACTATCGAATAAGCCGAACCTATAGGACAATGTTCGGCTCATAATAAGGTTATGAACATAAGCCGAATTTGTAAAAGTAACGGCTTGCATTTCAATTTTTAATACTTCTAACTGGTTCGGCGCATATAAGTTTGCAGATCTAAGCCGAATCATATTAATATTCAAAGAAGTACCCTTTTCATATATTATAGGTTCGACGCATAACTAATACTACAGAATAAGCCGAACCATATGATTCGGCGTGTAACTAACAGTAGAGGATAAGCCGAATCAGAGTTTTTCATATTCGGCGCATAACTCAAATTACAGGATAAGCCGAACCTTATAATTTCCAGGTAATGAGTAACTAATTGTCTGCTAAGATATTGATTAAAACATGAAATTCAAGGTGTCCATAACACAATTCCAGCACCATTAAAAACAAAGTTCAGCACCTAAAAGTCTAGGTGTTTGCGACACCATAAAAGTGTACATAAAAGTTAAGAAAACATTAAAAGGAACTTGGAAACATAAAAGGGCACTTAACCAGACCCCTCTTGCTTGTTCCACGACCACCTCTTCTTCCACCTCGGTCTTCATATTCCGACGCATCATTACCGGTAGCACCACCTCCACTTGTACCTTCACCAACTTGCCGAGACCTCTTAGTGGTAGGCCTTTGTACGGGTTCCTCGGGTCCATGTCCTTTTTTGATGATTGCATCCCACTTGTTGTACATGTATTTTTGTTCTTCCACGGTCATTGGTATTTTGCAACTTAGTTTGGCCTTCATTTTTTTCAACATCTCCCTACCCGCGGCAACCTATTTATTCATTTACCAACAACTTATAACCGTGAGGTTGAAGACATTTTTACCATAACTAATATATGAAAATAGTATAAAGTGAAGTCATTCTTACCATTATCTTGAAAGCGTTGACTACATCTTCAGAAGTAGACTTGTTGGTGATCTTGATTGCCTTGGCCTTCCCCTTATGAGCTATCTTCTGACTCTCCTTGTTGATAATGAAGGGAATATAAATTTGGTTATACTAATCCATATAGCCCGGATCCTCTTCACATGGATCATCAAGTAAAGGTGTTAACTTAGACACATCTAATGTGTGACGGTCTAAGTTATTCCAAAACTCAAGGGTGGGACGAGGATCATACTCTGGTTCCCAAAATGAAGTGGTGCTTTTAGTTCCAGTACCAATCTTTGGTAACAACCTGAATTTCTCATCAAAAAAAGGAACCTTTTGGACGCATCCTATTTGACGGAGTACTCGCCGAGGATCGTATATAACATAACCACTGGGATAAAACAATGGCCCACGATACATACCTATTGGCATATCCTCATCTTCAACAACTTCATCTTCTTCATCTTCCTTCTCATATGGTTTAAAAACGACATCATCAACACCCAATTTGTCTAACGTCTCTCTCAAACTTGCCACCAACTTTTTCTTATTCCTTTTCTTGGAGTCCTCGTACGTGTACCGTGCTGCAGTTGGCTCTGTATCAACATAATCGACGTCCTTCTAAAATACTTTGGCCAAGTTCAAAATTGGAAAATGGTCATATATCCACACGTACATTCAAAAATCAAAGGAATTGAAGTGATAGAAACAATTTTTACTTGAAAACATCAAAGTAACATTAAAGTTCGCAAACTCAGAGAAAGGTTCGGCTTATATGGATCAAGTATTATAAGCCGAACCATGTAAATAATAAGTTCGGCTTATACGATATTATGGTTATAAGCCGAACCATACTCTGAACTCCCAAAAGTTACCTGGAGCAAAGTGAAGTTTCCTCCGATGTTTGTACTTGTCAGCCTAGACGCGGTGGCAAGTTGGTCCAGCAGGTAAGCGAGCGTAGCCGTTCCCCAAGCATACTTGTTACAAGTTACAAGATTCTTTACCAATTGGAGATAATTATCATTTACCTTGTTTCTGGTAAGGTCGGGAAAGATGTCTCTACCAAGAGTGTAAAGCAAGTAGGCAGTTCCGGTTTGCCTCACTTTGACGGGATCCATTACCAACGAACCTTCCCTTACTCTCTCCTTTGTATTCTCAAACTCCTTTTTCAAGTTAGTCAACTTGATCTTCTTATTCTTCTTATTTCTTCCACCGGGTGTGAAAACGGAATCGACATCTCTAACGGACCGACAAAACTCCAACTCAGGTTTGTATGCATCCCAACCAAGAAATTCCTCGTACAACTTGTAGAGATCATCCCAACTCATGTCATAACAATCATCTCTCACACTTCTACCCCTTACTTTAAGGCATGTAATCTTACTAGCCTCATCAGGAGTGATTGTAATCTCTCCAAAAGGTAATTGGAATGTGTAGGTTTCTGGACAGAATCTCTCGGTAAAGGCAGAGGCTGACACACTATCATATTAATTGTGTGCATAATTGATGGTAGGCCATAAAGCACTGGATTGTACGTAAGCAATCACAACAGGAACCTCTCCATCAAGACTCCATTCCGCTGCCCTCTGGTGTCTTAATACTCGGACTGCACGGTTGTGATCAGGAGTCTCGTATATTCTCTTCGCCCAAGATTCGGCATAACCAATCAAAACATTTCCTCCATCTTCCGGAAGACCATGAGGCAAACCATCTGATCGAGGTGTAATCACGTCATCTTCATCAGGAATGTGAAAACCAGTGATCCGTCGATCATCATCATCCTTCTCTTTCTGTGGTTCTGCCACCTTCTTACCTTTCCTGTCTTTCTTAGGTTTTTCTTGGGGTTGTGTTTCTTCTTGATGAACTTCTTGATGTTCTTCTTGATTAACCTCAACTTCTTCTTGTCTTTCAACTGTTGTTTGTCTTTCAACTCTTGCTTGTTTAGCTTCTTCTTCTAAAATGTCTCATCTACCTCCCGCTCCCAATCTTTTCTTACGTCCTCCTCGAGGATCGGGAGTTTTTGAAGTAGAAGGTGTTACCTCCATCCTCTTCCTCCTATTAGCTGCATTAGTCCTGACACAAGTATGAAAGTAATAAGTATGCTTCGAACAACAAAGGGATACAAACTATATGAAATATGGATTTGAAATGCCAAAAAATTGTCAAAAAATAACAAGGCTCGGCTTACACTCAATAACACATATGAGCCAAACCAGGTCTTGAAATTTTCATTAGCTTACACAGAGAATGGTTCGACTCATATTACAAAATAATTATAAGCCGATCCTCAATATTCGGCACACAACCTATGCGCCGAACCTATGATTATGAACTCAAACACATATTCGGCGCAACAAGATATCAGAGAAATAAGCCGATCCTATACATTTGTAAAATTTATGGAATTTTAACAATGATATTCGGCGCAAACCTAATACTATCGAATAAGCTGAATCTATACTTATGAATTGAATGATAGGTTCGGCGCAAAATGGTATCATACAAATAAGTCGAACCTACACATGCAGAATTCAAACATGAAAATTAAACAACCCTTATTCGGCGCAAAACTAACACAACCATACAAGCCGAACCTAAGCACATGCAAGATTTCTGAAATTCAAAGAACAGTTATTCGGCGCAAAACTAATATAACCATACAAGCCGAACCTATCATGAAGCAAAATTTCTGAAATTCACAAAACATATTCGGCACAAAACTAACACCCTCGAATAAGCCGATCCTAAAAATATGGCACTGTGTTATTAGGTTCGCCTCACAACTGATTTCAGATTTAAGCCGAACCGTTCATATGCACTTTCAGGGTTCAGTTTCAGGAACAGTTCGGCGCACATCTAATTGTTTTTGTAAGCCGAACCACACCCTGTAACCGCCGCACACACATGTTTTTGACCTGAAAATTCTATCATACCAATCAAAAAACCATCAAAAACATCAAATACGAGATGGGTTTGTAGAACTAACCTTCTTATTCTCATTAAGGGAGTTGGTTCTTCTTCAATCTCTTCTTCCGGTTGATTTTGTGGTTGATTTTGAGTTTGTTCTTCCGGTTGATTTTGAGTTTGTTCATCAATAGGTTGTTCAATTGATCGGTTAGAACGAGATACTTGCTTACAACGAGCCATTATATAGATGAGTTTAATCGTCGATTAAATTCTCACGAATTAACGATGAATTTTGGCGATGAAAAAAAAACGATGAAAGAGTGCGGGTGGGCTGTTGTGGAGAGGAAGAAAGAGTTAGAATAAAACTGATTTTAGGTTTATAGATTATAGGTTTTTGTATTAGGGTTAGGGATAGATTAGTAATTTAAAGGATTTAAGGGCATCTAGGTAATTTAATACCCATATATGGTACCCCTTATCAGGTCACCCTAGTTAGGGCTAGTGTTTGGTATGGCGTGAAATAATTTGGTATGCCCTAACACAGCCATCTTTGCTTAGAGCAACCACAGTCATGACTAAATTTGGGGACTATATCCAAATTTGGTCTCAAAATCATCCGTAATGGAACGGACTAAAGCTATATTTAGTCCAGATAATTAGGGTTTGAGACCAAATGTGGTCTCCAACCCAGACTAAAATCAGTTATAGTGGGACGGGGTTATTGTGAGCGTATGAATCTAGACGGTTGTATAGTGAGCGCTTCACACCGGGCGTATGTATAAAGAGCGTATGAATGAGGCGTATTTATAAACACCGCCGGACCAAACGGAGATAAAACATACGTCCCATAGCATGCGTAATTAGAATGTACGTCCCAACGGGGCGCAGTTATAAAAAAACGCCTGGTTTGGGCGCATGTATTGTGAGCGCCTGTGTGTAGGCGTATCTTTAGTGTACGCCTGGTTTGGGCGCATGTATTATGAGCGCCTGTGTGAGACGTAACTTTAATGTACGTCTGTGTGACCAACGGGGAATCCATGCATAATGAGAATCATGTTATACGAACCTCATGGTAAACCACACATAATGACAACAGTGAATCCACACATAATCAGAACTTCATGTTATGCTCAAAACCTCATTAGGAGTTAACATGCAATCCACCACCGACCAAGACAGAATCTAGACGCACTTTCCATAAACGCCCCACTCAGACGGACTTTCCGTAAACGCCCCACTCAGACGGACTTTCCGTAACGCCCCACTCTCCGCCCAAAACATACGGACTTTCTATGTCCCCAAACCAAACGCACTTTATATCTCCGTATGTGTGAGACGCAATTTTCATCTCCGTCCCAGTAGACGCACTTTCCATCGCCGTCCCATGTCCGGCGTGAATTATACCTACGCCCCAATCAAGCGCGCATTATACCTCCGTTTCACTCAGACGCATATTATAAAGACGCTCCATCAAGAAACGTGAGTATAAGTTCCGTCTTTCATCAAGCGTTCGTATAAGTTACGCTTCACCAAATTTTAGTCTCTCCCATTGCGCTTGAACACTGAGAATACCATTTTTTTTTGGCTTTTAGTCTGGCTTTTGGTATTTGGTCTGTCTCATGACTGTGGTTGCTCTAAGAGCCCATTATGGATACTGTGCTAGTTTGGTCGGCACTCGCAATTTATAGATCTCAATATTGTAGGATGAGAAATATGCATCTGTCCGTCACAATGTTTGTGACGAGAAATCAAAATTAGTTTTCCTCTTTTTTTCAATTTCATAAAATTCGGATGAAATTTAAGATAATCAATCAAATTGATTAGAAATTTCCATCAATTACCATAAAAAAAACAAATTCGGTGTTCTAAGTTCTTCAATATAGCCATTAGATTGATCGGAATCGATCAATTTCACTATGTTTCATTCAAAAAAAAAAACAAAAAACAGGGCATTTCATCACAATTCCATCAAATTTTCCTGGAAATTCTTCCAATTCCCTCATAGATATCAATTTGAAATTTCTTAATTTCAATCAAATCCATAAAATTACATCATTTTCGCTAGCTGATTTACAGAAATTCAACACTGGAAAAAACAGAGTTAAAGTTTACAGAGATTTCGGGTCAATCCTGGTCGCCGGGGGTATAAGAGAAGGACCATTCGGATTTCCTTACGCTCACAACCGAACCGTCATCTTAATTACCAAATTGGGTTCACTATCTACAGATCAATGAAACAATTAAAGAACAAATCCGATTCTTTTGATACCGCCGGTGAGAAGAGCAGTCATTCCATTAAGAGACCATCTTCCATTTCCAACAACCGAAATCTTACTACTACTCTCTACTTTCTCAACTTATCCTATTCCTTGTTATCGATAAGTTTAATTTAACAAAACAGATGTTTTGAATCTTTTGATCTATGGAATGGAGGAAGAAGGAAGCTGCAGTGGGAGAGAACAAATGTTTTACGACTGTGTACTCTGGCGGTGTTTACTAAAATATTTTTGGCCTACTTTTATACGTGTATCCACATGTTAGCTACATGCGGAGTGAGGAGATGAGATCCTCTTTAATATCAGACGTGGAAGGAAACAAGGAAAAAAGAAACATCAACCAATACACCGGACCGTGCGAATCTACATTTTATTATCAGCGAATGGATCCATACTTTGCATATAATGCATTGAAATCAAAGCATATAGACTATAGTGTGGTTGATGTTGTTTGTAAAACAGGCCATGAAGACGCAAAGATAGCTCTCCGATTGCATACATCTGGCAGTTCAGTTCCCTTGTCTTCTAATCTTGTACGTTAGTCGTGAATGCTATGATGTTGCTGACAATTTAGGGAAGTTTGCCGGTAAATGTGTAAATATGCATAGGTGCATTTCTCCGTCGGTCGGTCTTCACTGGTGTAGCAGTAATCTAGTATGTAAATGAAACAAGTAACAACTTCATTTAACTCTAGACTAATGAATGTGTTGACTCTAGAGTCTAGACTCCGGTATATAAAATGGGGTTTGGAGGTGTTTGGCGAGCTAGGATACGAAATTGTTTATCTTTCTCTAAATTTTCGGTTATTATGAATGCGACGGCACATGGATTTTTTGGTAGCGCGCGACAAGGGTATTCGTCAAGGTGATCATCTCTCTCCTTTTCTTTTTACCATTGTTGGAGAAGTTTTGAGTCATATGTTGAGCAAGAATCAAGAGGTTGGTAAAATTATGGGATTCTCGGTGAAAAATAGGGGAACTAAAGGTAACCATCTCCAATTTGTGGATGACATTATTGTTTTCTTGATGCGAAGCGTGAACAAGTGGATGCTCTTCGGTATTTACTTCTTTGTTTCAAATTGAAAATTAACTTCTCTAAAAGTTGTTTGTCTGGTGTTACTCTTGATGAAGATATTGATGATTTAGCTCGTTTATATGAGATCTCAAGTAACATAATCAAATGGAACTTTATGACTCGAAGGAGGTATTCTCAAACCATAATGAAGGGATTGTCTCCATAAACACGTTACTTGATACGTTGAATATCCAAGAAGGAGCTTTAGATTCTAGATTATGGATGGTTGATGAAAAGAACGTTGGATACCTATACGGTCAAGAATGGGGTTACCTCGCTTATGGAAATTGGTGACATAAATTTCCCGATTGAGATTATTTGGACTCGGCCTTACCCTTGTAAGCTAAACTTTTTTCCTTTGGCTTCTTTATCTAAAGATTGATGACGACCTATAAATTAAGTAGAAGAGATATTAATGTGAATAGGTTTTGCCGGTTTTGTGAAGTAGAAATTGTTTTACGGTTGTTGGAGAACTAAGAGAATTTGGACATATTTTGCCGCATGATGTAGCTTCCAATGGAACTACAACACTAATATTGCCACGACTATAAAACTTCGAAGCTTGAATGGTGTGATGAGCGTCTTAATCGTAGTTGGAATAATTTACCGGTTGTTATATGGTGGTGCATTTGGAATGAAAGAAATGCTAGGATCTTCAACAACATAAAGAGTAATTTGGCAAGTTTGATTAGAGATATCAATATTCAAGCTTTTTTTTAGGAGGAGTATAGCACTAAAATGTTAGGATTAACGGACAACACGGTGATAGCATTGTGGACATAAATTTCTATCATCTTCATTGATTTGGATTTTCAAAAGTAGGATCGTGGGATTTATACTTTGTTTTTTATTTTTTTCTTTCTTGGGTGAACGATTCCCCTTTCGGTTTTCTTTTTTTTCGGTTGTATTTATTAGGTTGAGGTACCCTTAAGTACATTTTTTCAATGAATTTTCCTACTGACCGATAAAAAAAACAACTTCATTTAACTCTTAAAGAAATGAGAAAAATATGCATACATAATCAACAAATCCCACAGGCAGAAAGTAGCGGAATACACTCATAATTCACAGATAAGTTGCTGCTTACAGTAAAATTTTCACCCATTGTTCTGCCAATCTCAATAGCACAATACATACAAGTAACCAGCATCTGTTCAGAGAGCAGAGCACATTGTTAACCGAGTTGCATAATCTCTGGTTTGTATTTAACAAATTGTTTTTTTCGTGTTTTGTGTATTATGAGTGTCTTTGTGCACCTGAGTTAACCGAGGTGCACATTCCTCTCTTCATCATTCGTCTAAATTCTAAACGATTTTTATTTAATTTTTATTTTCATTATTATAAACTATATTTTAAGCAACAATTAATTTAGTATTTAATATGGAATAAAAGTATGCTCGGTTTCCAGTAAAAAATCTCTCATTCCTACCCTTTTGGTATTTCTTCCATTTAGAAGTTGGGTTTATTTCAATCAAGTATCTATGAGCAGTAGAGTCAAACAAAACTAAGATAACTACCCAATCTTTTTTCTTTCTTTTTTTTTGTTGTGGATGATGATGAATATTTTGTTTCTTTGTTGGAATTAATTCATCTGAAGAACAAGATTATCTTCAATCTTCTCTTAAATAATTTAATATTCTCTTAAAAATAAATTATTTTCTCTTCTTCATATTGATAATTTATTTGATTTCATTTGAGTTCTTTGACCATTTCTAACACCCATAAAATAAAAAATAAATCTCTCCAAACTATAAGTACTAATCTTGTTTTCTAATGAGTTCTGTAAATTTAAATAGATTTAACGGTCAATATAAAACCATGATCTCTTCAACCTTAATCAATACTAAAAGTTATTTTTCTTTTCAAACTAAACACTAAACATAAACTTGGATTATTGGGGTTTAAAAGAGAAACCATCTACAATATTAAGAAAATATGATATAGTTTATTTTCTTCTAGTTTTTTGATGAATTTTCTATTTGATATCGAAAAAACGAACGTCAAATTGTTTTAAGACTCTGCAAGATGGAAGACCAAGCTAAATTTGATTGCAAACCCTGATTTGAAAGACTATATAAGAGATAACTCTAGCAACTGGGAAACCTAATCCCCAAACTTTACGTGTGATACTAGTTGCATAAGCTAAAGTCGATTCTCCTTTAACCTTTGGTTTTCTTCTCTAAACCAGGTTAACGACTTAAAGATTTCATTGGGATTGTGAAGCCAGCCCGATACTACTTTCTCGTAGTTGTGTGATCTGATCTTTGTGTTTCTATCGTATGAGTACAATCGTAAGCATTGGCTTGAGATTGATATTTTCGGTAGGCAAGATAAAATGTAATCACAAACATCTTCGTCCCATCGTTTGTGATTCCGCAATATCTTTTTTCGCTGCGTCGATTAAGATTATTGTGAGGTGATTCGGGGATATAATTTCGGGTTATCAACTGGTTCCTGCTCACCTTGATTTATCAAAAGACGGAACAAAACTCGGTGATACAGATTTGTTTATTAAAGTCTTCGAATTTGAGTCGTAAAAACTCTTAGTTTTGTGTGAGATCATCTAAGGGAATCAAGTACGTAGCATCCTACTGGGATCATAGACGTAGGAGCATAATTGTACCTTGAATCAGTGTGAGATTGATTGGGGTTCAACTACATTCCAGACCGAAGTTAGTTTGAAGTAGGCTAGTGTCTGTAACAGCTTAATACAGTGTGTGTTCAATCTGGACTAGGTCCCGGGGTTTTTTTGCATTGCGGTTTCCTTGTTAACAAAATTCTGGTGTTTGTGTTATTTCTTTTCCGCATTATATTTTGTTATATAATTGAAATATCACAGGTTGTGCGTTTTTCAATCAATTAGAATATCCGACCTTTTGGTTGTTGATTTAAATTGATTGACATATGGATATTAGTCTTTGGTACCATCCAAGTTATCTCTCCAGTATTTGTTGAAGACTCGCGGATTTCTATTTGCTTGAGTATATATCAAACCGAGAGATTGAGATATAAACTCTTTGATATACTTTTTATCTAGATTGAGTCTGACTGTCTAGTTGATTCTCATGGCTTCGCTTCCTTACAGAGTGACGTCACATCAGATGCAAGGTTTTACAATTTTAACCCTAAGCTAAAAACCACCATCAACACCTTGTTTTGCAATTTTTGATTGAGGCCGTCTTGACGAGAGAAACATTGCCTTCGCCTTCATAGATAAATGATATATAGAAAACCAACCCAAGTCCAAGCAAAAATCCACATTAACCTACAAAACACCAATCCAAGAATCATTTTCTTAGTTATTTTTTCTTTATTTTATTGTGTCGGTTCTTGTTGATACTACTTGTCAGGAAATAATATATTTTCATTACAAGTGTTAAAATTGGTTCTTATATAAGGTTGTGATTTGGTTGAGAGGTTATATCGTCCGAAAAACCTATTCAATCTTTGAAGATTTCTAATTTCATTGCTAATTTTTCGATTCTTATAATTATCGGGCATAATATCCAATAATTATTCTGGTTTGGAGCTTTTATTTTTCATTTATAAAGAAACTATTATAATATAAATTGTCTCTATGCAGATTTACCTATGTAACTACATATAAAAAAAGACCTATATTTAATCTATAGTAATGAGATCATCTTAACTCATTACCAACAATTAACACAAATCACCTTTATTTTTGTAGTGGTGCCTCTTTTTGGGAACAACTGCGTATCATCCAAATGATGAAAATGATGACAACACAGAAAACAACTGATATCGCATATCATCTCAGATCGGCATTGCATACGAGGAACCATTTTCATGTTTTCTGCATATAGTTCGTCAGAAATTCTTGACTATTCTGGAAATATTGTTCATTATTGTCCTTGAAAAAGCGGGGGTCTAACAACCACACCCAATATTTCGTTCAAATACTATAGTAATACGAATTTTGTCTCAAGAAGGGAGATAAAGTAGAAATAGACTTTTTGAATGATAGATGAGTTTCAGTCTCCATATACTATTTGTTGATGAAGCTCTCCTTAGTAGTTATTCGTCTTCAATCGATGAACGCCGTGAAGTCTAAAGTTCAACTACACACTTTATCCTAGTCCGAGACATTACTATAAGTAGACTAGAAATCAAGACTTATAGTTTTGATCACTAAACTTGACAAACAAGCTTGATATATCTACGCTTGCGAGTTCGACCAAGATGTGATTTAACAATGGGAAAGTCATAAGGCTATGGTAAGTCCTTTTTCACTTAACTTGCACCGTTATCTATATTCCTTAGTGATAGACGCATTTATGTGTCTAATTTGTCCCAATTGTTTATATTGTTAGTGCTCGATTTTGTACTTATTTGGTTATTTTATGTCTTTGTAGGTGTTTTTGGAGAAATAAGCTTTTGCGGCGAAATTGGCTAAAAAGTGGTTTTTGCGCTCGTGGGAGAAAATTACTATACGGACTCTCACTTTGGATAAGGGGTAACCTAATTACTAAGGGGCACCCCATTTCAGGGCATGTACTAAAGGGACACCGGAACTGGATAGGGGGAGGTCATCTTCAAAGTTTCAAAACTGGATTTTGGCGGAAAAAAAGGCAGCAGCGTCAACAGTTTTGGATCAAGGATTTGAGCGACCTAGGAGGCGATTCAATGGGCAAATTTGGTACCCACGGACTCTACAAGACATAAGGGACCTGTTAGAAGCGATTAGACCCATCTAATTGGGCTGGATAAGTCAGAAAATCCACACAAAGTCAAGACAGTGCACACGGTTTCTGTTTAGGGTTTGAGATTAGTTTGAGAGATTTATGGGATATCTTGCATGGGATATACATCAAAACAGTTGGGTAAAAGTCCTAGAAGATATTTGAGACGAGAGAATAGCTAGAAACATCCTGTAACGCAACAAGAAGAAGATTATTCTTCAAACAACCCGTAAAGAATAATGGAGATTTCCAAGGGGTTTGATCGAGTTTCAAGGGGATTTAAAGCCTATAAATAGTTGGTTTTATGTCAGAGAAGGGGGATGAAGAGTTAGGGGTCGATTGGGAGGCCAGCAGAGAGGCGCAAGAGGAGTTGCAGGAATTGTACCTGCTGCTGCTGCTGCCATTAACAAAGCTCGAAGAACATGAAGAACAGACTCTCCAGGGCAGACTTATTTTCAGCAGCATCAACAGCAGCAGCGGAGTGTCGTTCTTTTACTGCGGTTCTCTGGTATCGTTCTTCTCTGGACGCTTATAGAGGGTCGTAGGTTCACTGTTTTATATTTTTCACTCTTTTAATCATACTTTGATCTTTGAATTAATATTTTGAGTGTATGATTAATATGAATAGCTAAACCCCAATACTGGGATGATGGAAGAAACCATTCTTTATGCATGAGTAATTTTTATTTAATTCTTTTATGACTATTTGCACTATTATGAATGGAATTATGATTTTTATTGATTATTTATGATTTTGTCTGATGATGTATGCTTAATCCATGAGATTCTTGATGCATCATGCTTATGATTTACATATAATACTTACAAAATCTATTTTTGGCAAAGTAAGAGTCGATATTTGTTATCAATATAAGCTTTAATTGTCTAGAATTAACAATTGAATCGCATGAGTATAAGAATTGGTGAAATCCTGAGTCCCAGTATCTCTTGGTCCTGTGACAAATATTTTGTATATATTTTTGTTTTAAAAATCTTTTCAAGTCCGAGCATCGAACTCTTATTTACCGCAATCGAAATACTACAACACTTAGGTAAAAGTTTCATGAAACTGTGTATGAGAAGATGTAAGTGAAGATTAAATATGTTATTGCATTGATTAACGAAGAATGCCAAAGAAATGAAATTGACTATAGTTCGGTTTCATTGAATTGGGAGTGAGAATGGTGGAACCCTTGATTAAATGTCGTTATGTATGAATGTGCTTGATTGATTCAACAATGTTAATATAGCATGTGTTTGTTAAGTTTATTGTGCTTGATCGATTGAATGAGCTCGAAACTTCTCACAAAAAGATTATGGTTGATATGACATAGATGCTCTTAGGCCCTTTCAACCCCTAAGTCAACTGACATTAATGTTGAACTGATAGCTCCACTTAACATTAATCAAGTTGTGAAGACTCAATTCATTAGTGGTTAAGGTCATAAGGAGAGGGAGAAAAATAGTCGGGAGAAAAACAGGAAAAAATTCTCCTTATTTTCTAACTCTAGTCACTTAATTTTTTGTGTCTTGTATTCCTCTTTCTATAATCTACAAGTGTGTGGTAGAATTTAGGTTTTGGTTCGATTTTGGAGGAGTATTTTTTAGCTCAACATCCATGGTAGAAACTGAATCTAACATGGGGTTTGCATATTTCCCCCCATCGATAGTTTCTAATGGCAAGGAGGGTCACCAAGATTAGTATCTCTTCCTTTGATGTTGGGATTGAACATCTCAAATCTAAGATTGGTGGAGAGAACCAAAAGGGTAACGATGGGTCTATTAACAAACTTGAGATTGTTTCCCATGGGAAAGTAGTAAGGGGTTCTAATTCAAATGGAATAGGTGTTCCATAAGCATCTTCCTCTAAAGAATGGAGAACTTTGTTTCCATCTGAAAAGCCAATTCAACCTCGAATTCCAATGAAATTCTTTCCTTCAATGGAGTTAAATGGCAAGAGGGTGGTGGATTATGTTGCTGGTGATTTCTTTACAGGAATCAAGAGATGTGAGGAATACATGTATTAAATTTACAGTGTTAATACATGTAAATTTAATACACCTAAATTATATTTGTTTGGCATATGAAATATATATATTTGTATACACATGTCCTCGTAATTTCATTTTCATTAATACACCTAAATTCAATATCGATCATTTATGTTAACACGATGATATTGAATAAAAAGGGAAACACACTCGAGTAAACGACTCACAAAAAGAAAAACAAAAAGTTGTTAAACTTTATGTTTGTTTTATAACTGTTGTAATGTTAAAGGGATGGTTATATTTAGTCACCACATTGAGAAATAATATAAGAACTTTACTCGTTGGTAATGTGAGTTTGATTTATTTGTTATTTGCATCATTAATAACTTATGACAATATGTCTTATATGTTAACACATTTTTCTTGTATAATGTGAAAAATGTGAATATTTCTTTTCTCATATGATTTTTTATGAGTTCAGACATGTATGAATTTTAAAATTTAAAGTAAATTTCCCAATCGGAAAGAATTAGTAATTCTTAATATCTTTGTAATGTATGATAGGTAGTCTAATTTTATCAACTAATCGAATTATTATTTGAAATTTGAATAAAGTTTCATAACACTGATTGAATCTCAGGTTTCTGAATTAGTACCAAAAAGAAAACAGAGAACCATCACACACCATTCAATTCTATGTATAGCTACAAGAAAATTGAGATGAAAAATATTGAATAAAACTTTTTCTTTTCTTTTGGCATTGCTAATTGGATTAAAAAAAATTTATTTATATATGTATATATACTAGAAATAACCCGTGCGGTAACGGCACGGCATGCGGCTAACATAGAGTTATAGTAGTAAATATCTAATAAAAACATATAGAAAAAAGTGATTCGACATGTATTTAATTAAGGATTATATTAATTAGGTTCCAAAATCTTGTTGGGCTAAATTTTCACATATAATAACTAATGAACCTGGAAGTTTGATATAAATAATTTTTAAAGTTGGTCTAAAGTGCAATTGATTTGAGAGTAATTACTGAAATTAAATCTTGCTAGTCAAATTGTTTTATCGTGTTATATTTTTTTTTTGATGATCAAAACTTAAACATCATAAGATCGATCAAACTTGGATTAATATACAATATCTTTAAGATTGTATCATCAATCCATTTAACAACCCTTTGCAATGTAATATCGATTCATTTTACTAATAAAAAAATATAAATAGTTGTTATTTAGTTTATTTGATAAAGAATTCTAATGTGTTATTAATTTTATCTTGAAAAATAACTGTTTGATCCACCTCTAGTTTTTTCCTACAAATATACAAAATGAGGGAGGTCGTAACATGATCAGTAGAAAAATTCCTACCATAGTATTTTCTTTTTATTAATTTACTCGATTAACAAAGCTAGCCTGATTTTTGTAAAAAAAGTATTAATAAATTGTATTGTGTTTATAACCATAAAAGACATACATAATACTCTTAAAAGAAATTCATGTTGCATTTTGTTTTATTTAAACGAAAAAATTCAATTAATGTACATTCATAATATGAAGTTTACGACCCTAATTATGAGGGAACCAATCAATTAAGATTCAAAACAAAATAGGTTACAATTTTCATATCCGTCGGATGTCTTTTGCTGGGATGAGATTGGGATGGTCGGATGCAGTGTTTGTCTCTCAAAATGTTATTCGTCCGTCCAAGCTTAAAAACCCATTATGTTTTGTATTATAGATGTTTGTGTTTCAAAATGTACCAAAAATACTCTGGCAAAAATATTATTTAATCGTCTTAAAAACTTTTTTTAAGATAACATCCAGTTTACCTTGTGTTTGTGGGTGAAAACTGCTTCTGCCAATTTTGGTAATTTTGTGTGGATGTGAAACGAGTCTAAACCCTAAACAATGCACTGTAGGGAGCACTTTTGATTCGAGAGATCAATATGTACAATCCTGGACTAAACCAAGAAATGGTCGTTTCAGTCTTGCTTCGGTCACAAAGTGAAGTAGAAGGGTTGATCTTAGGGAGGGAAGCGACGAAAGGGTCGAGACCAGAATCGTTGATTCTGAAGGTGTGGTTGTTTACGACTTGTATCAGAAAGTAGAACTGGCTAGCAAAATGGAAAGTTATCAGGTGATTTCTGGATTGTGTTTTTCTCTGACCAAAACTTGTTGTCTGGTGGAAAATAGGTGAAACCTATTTATACAAGTCGTAATAAAACGTACCTGGTCTCGTAAGAAGTGGAAACGATTGAGTGGCAGAAAAGTAACGTGTAACGTCAGGAATTATGATTCCATAATGAAGGAGGTGGATCTGTTTACACCATTACTTCTTTCCATTACTAACCGCCCCGCTTTATGATACTTTCTTGTAACGGGCGTATTGCACGCCGCACGCTGTAAACCGCCAGACCAATACCCTGATGAGCATCCCCCAGTTTGTGACATGTTTGATGTCTCGAGTGTTTTCGTGGGAAAACATGGAAGTTAAAATTAAGAGGCTTTCCGCAGGAAAATATCATGTGATGCTATTAATCTTGTCTTGGTTGGTCGCCTAAAACTTTCCACAAGTCTGTTAATTCGGTGGCGAACTTCGATGGCTGAGATCGCATCTTGTGAGCAAGGGTAGTCGTTGATTATGGATACCTTCTATTGGCGCCTGATAATGGCGCAGTGGCGTTTTGGTGTACGCCAGTGGATATATGTGTTATAGCATTTTTCAAGAGGTAAGTAAAAGTTCGTTGCTCGGACTTGAATAGATTTTAAAACGAAAATATATGTACAAATTTGTCACAAGATGTTCGAGAGGTATTGGGACTAAGGACTTGGCCAGTTCTTCATGCATGTGGTATATTTTATTTATTCTTAACAATTACTGCTCAAAACATAAATATATGGACTCTTATTTTGCCAAAATAGATTCTCAGAATATTAGTTATAAATCGTAAGCATTGGACATCAAACATTTAAGAAAGCATGCCGCATCAAATAAAATGATAACTAATTAATTAAAATCATTTTTCAATTTTTAATCAGTGCAAAAGTCATAAAAAGAATAAATTAAATTTACCACAATGACGAAAATAGACTCCCTCCGTCGTCCCAATGTTGGGTTTAGCTCCTCATATTAATCATAATCTCAAAATGTTTTATTATTGCTCCAAAGTTGATTACAATTGAGTAAACAATGCAACAAAGAAATCGCAACAGCAGTTCCTGTTGCGAAGACGATGTTGGACTGTTACAGAGAAACAAGTGGTGACGGAAAATTAAATGCTGTGGTTTACTTCTCTGTTGCAAAATATGATGAAGATACTGTTGCGATGAAGATAAAGGTTGCAGAGCAGTTGAAGAAACTGTTGCGATGAAGATAAACGTTGCAGAGCAGTTGAAGAAACAGTTGCAAATGGATGAAGGAATCGTGGCCGATTCCTTGTTCTTCACGGGCAGCAGCAGCAGCAGCAGCAACAGAGTTCTGAAAACTCTGATTTCTGCTCCTCTGGCCCTCCTTTCGACTCCCAACTCTCGAAAGCCCTTCCCTGTGATAGTAGAAACCTATTTATACACCTAAGTCTCATTGAATCTCGCCATAACTCCTCAAAAATCTTCACAATGAAGAAAAATATTTTTGAGAATAATTTCTTATTTCTTCCTCTGTGTACGTTAATTGTCTTGGAAATCTTCATAAACTGATTGATACGCATCCTAGGAGAATATCTGGGCTTAACTACACAAACATGCAACATCTTTTACGTGATTTTCTTTCCAAAAATGAGACGATATTCTTTTCTCTGTTTTGATTGGGAATTGATTTTCTGGACAAATTTGATCGATCCCAACCACCATAATATCTTCATATACTCATATCACATATACCCATTAAGTCTCAGCTCTTTAATCTCGTTAAAACACCTTCAAATGTCGAATTTAAAATCTGCCAGTAAAGGAAAGAATTTTCCCGCCAAAACAAATTTTGAATTTTGAAAGAAGGTCGCCCCTTATCCAGTGGTCGCCCCTTATCCAAAAGCGAGAGTCCGAATAACACTTGTCCTCCGGGTGCCAAAATCAACTTCTCGAGCCGAATTTTCTTAAAATATTTATTTCCAAAAAATACCTACAAATACATAAAATAACAAAATTAGTACAAAATCGAGTGCCAACAATACGGACATTGAGGACAAATTAGACACAAAAATGTGTCTATCAAATACCCCCAAACTTATTATTTGCTAGTCCTCGAGCAAAATTTATTCTTGAAAAGTGACCGAGTTAATCTCGGGTGGGTTTATCAGAGGTGTACCCACAAAAACCAATACTCAAGACCCTAGCTATCTACGCAGAACCTTGGAAAGCACTAAAGAACCTCCTTGGTTGGCATACTTATTAATTACAGGAGGAAGTACCCTGACGCGAAATTCCAATTGCTGTATACGAGTTTGCACTCAAGCATACTAAAATTCATATAAGTGACAGAGCTCTACTAAGATAGTTTCACGATGGACATCATACTCGGAGTCAGACTAATCACATGAAAAGATTAAGAAGATGGAAAAAGAAAAATGTAGATGGTTGAAAAGTGAACGGTGTTTCCCATATCTGTCTGAAGGCCTCTGCCAAGATGAACCTAACCTAAATGACTGAGATACCGGTCTGACTAATATTAACACACTGGCATATACAAGGGAACCAGTGGTCAATAACTTAAATCTAGATCAACAAACTGGCAAATACAAGGGAACCAGCAGTTGACTACACATAACAATAACCATTTTTTTTTTTTTTTCATAACGGCATGAATAGATCTTTTGGATCCAAGCGCATGCTTCTTGTCAGCAGATTACACGATAGTTCCCACGGGTCCTGCATTCCACGCTTGCTTAGGCGACGGAAACAGGGAGAACACACGCATATTGCTATCCAAGTGTTAATACTTATTCTGATTGGTCTAACTGGTCCGGTCTATTTATTTATTTATTTTTTTTTTTATTTAATTTTTTTTTTTGAAAAGGTAACTCAGTCACTCTATTTCACCCTAGCAAAGGTAACAACTTGAATCGTGTGCCCCACCAAATCACTTGAAATAAAAGAAAAATAAAAATAGAAAGTGAAAAGGACTCGACAAGATATGGCGAAACTATCATGTTATTTCTAACACCTGAGCTCTGTGCTTTTATGAATAGACTCTATAGATGTTTCCATCTAGTCAGATTGGTTCCTCAACTCCTAAAAAAAAAATGTTTCCATCCACTTAGATTGGTTAGTGCTATCCTAAATACGCATAAATTTCTAGGCTCTGGAGTTTATTTATTACGCAACTAAAAAGTTTCTCCCAATACCCCCAAACTTAAATCTAACATTGTCCTCAATGTTCTAAAGATAAAATTAAAAACATGAACAAGGAGAAACGGTTACTATTTGAAGTAAAAGAGTTAAGGAAGGATATTACCGTGTTGCGTGAGATTGGGTTACCTCCCAAGAAGTGCTAAGTTTAAAGTCTTCAGCCAGACTTAGGAAAGGATTAGTCAACTCGAACCATAAAGTAACAGTCGAAATAACTGTGGGTCTTCAAAACTAAATAGAGCTGACCAAAGGAAACTACAATAACCCAAGAAAGTGAACATGTACTGCATACCCTTATCTAGTTTCCTGATGAAGATACCTATGTCCCATTGTGGTTCAGGTTCAGGTTCTATGAAAGGATCTTGATAGAATATTTTCATTGGCTACGTTTCTTCATAGATGGGATCTGAATCACTAGGTCTTAGAGTCTGTAAAAACTCAAATACGAACTTAGAATCACGAAGTAATAACCTAAATAATTGCGGATCCTCTAAGTCAATCAGATATGACTTACATAGTTGACCACAGTGAGAGTAGTGGTCATTCTTAGGAAAATGTGTCGATTCCATTAACCTAAAGTACTTAGGCTTAGTCTCAGAACTTAATAAGTGACACATTTGAAATCTATACGTTCCCACAATTGGAAAAAAACTATTTGGTGGGAAAACAAAATCAATCTTGGTATTATTGCATGGGTTAACCACATCAACCATAGGATGGGTTTCTAACATTTGAGACTCTTGTTGGATATCATTAGGTTCTGGAAAACGATTATGAAGATAATCTTGTACGATGGTTGAGGCATTGATGTCAAGTCCCAAGTGAGGGACCTTACTAAGAGTTAAAGCACATGGAGAATGATACTCACCCCCAAACTTAGAGTTTTCGGCGTCTCTAGATAGACTAGTCATAACCTCCCTAATTTCTAGGTCGGCAATTGATTTTTCTAAGTCAGGTTCATCCTCGCTAATCTCTACGAGTTCATCTAAGACTATTGTTTCTAAATCGTTTGACTCGATCTCAAGATAAACTGGTTCCTCTAAACCATCATCGGTTTCGTAAACAGGACATACTACATCGTCTGAAACGGGGGTATCTCTAGTCAAATCCTCGTTCTTTTGAATAGGTGAATAATTTTTAAAATTATTAGGATCTGAATCAGAAATAATATAATCATTATAAGGCTCAACTGGGGTAACAAATTCCTGATCACTATTCCCACATATTTCAGATTCTTCATCATCACTATCCTCATCATCATGATACAATTTTTGAAATTCAAGAATTCTCAATCTTTGTTCCAAACTACATGGTCTATGTTTATAATATTTCTCATAGATTGTTAGAGGTGATTCCTCAATAAAAGTTGGAGTATCCATATATCGCTGCCCACGCATATATTCACCAAGAGTCATTTCCGAAGACGTCTCTTGATAACGAGAATTTCTAGACATATATTCTCGCAACGTCATCGCAGGTGGCGTCTCCTCAAAAGGATTCATCACCGAAGAAATATAAACTACAGAGGGATTCTATACAATCACAAACAAGGCCGACTCGACTCCACCAAAGCAAACCTAAAGATTTCTAGCAAACAAAAAGCATGATGGCTCCACTTAGATTGTTTCTAGACCAGCTTCTATCTTTCGAAAGGGAATTCGTTGCAATTTGAGCAAACCCCTCTGGAATCAATCCGAGTCAAAGTCAGTTGAATTGAGGCGAGGGAAGCTCAGTGGAGCTTTGATACCCAAGGCCTCACCGCTATCACAAGGCGGCGCAGTCACGCATTCAACTCACAGAAACCATCATGAACTTTGGAGTGTGCTTAAAGAGAAACCAATATTTTTCGAACGAGTTTCCTATTAAGCTCGTTACCCTATCGGTCTCGTTCTATTCCAAATTTTAAAGCTTAGGTTCGCGTTCGGTTTTGTTTTCCTAAGGCGGGAAAGAAGGAAACGGTGATGAAATCCGAGTCCTTATCTTGATTTGGCCAGGCCTTGCCCTTTACTAGGAATTTAAAGACAGTCCGGTTCGTCCTCAAACAATTATCACCTTAAGGCAGACAGTAACCCGCTTGCAGGAGATTCGCGGGTGTTTCGATTGGACTTACCTCCCGTACCAGACGGGGGATGAACCGTTGTTGTCGACTCGGGCCACGACTCCTATGCCGTGTGCGAACCCGAGGGGCCGAGACGATATAGTAATCGTCGTCCTTCCCTGCACACAGTTTATATCAATTTTTTTTTTTTTAATAATACCCTTCCGTAGGGTTAAAAAAAAAATAAAATAAAGTCCAATTGTTCAAAGTCCAAAGTCCAAAATAAATAAATAAAAAAAAATTACAGTTTTCCTCACACACTCTAAAAAAATTAAAAATTAAAAATTAAATCCTAAAATTGTCCTTTTTTCTTCTCTTTTCGCTTTTTGCTTTAAGCTTTTTCCTCTCCAAGTCCTTAGTGCTCCACTTCGAACCTGCAAAATAAAGACAAAAAGAAACGTAAAAAGGAACAAACAATTCTAAAAAAATAATAAACCTAAAAAAAATAAATCAATCTATATACAAGTCCGCGTCGGCGGCGCCATTTTGTTATAGCATTTTTCAAGAGGTAAGTAAAAGTTCGTTGCTCGGACTTGAATAGATTTTAAAACGAAAATATATGTACAAATTTGTCACAAGATGTTCGAGAGGTATTGGGACTAAGGAATTGGCCAATTCTTCATGCATGTGGTATATTTTATTTATTCTTAACAATTACTGCTCAAAACATAAATATATGGACTCTTATTTTGCCAAAATAGATTCTCAGATTTAGTTATAAATCGTAAGCATGGGACATCAAACATTTAAGCAAGCATGCCGCATCAAATAAAATGATAACTAATTAATTAAAATCATTTTTCAATTTTTAATCAGTGCAAAAGTCATAAAAAGAATAAATTAAATTTACCACAATGACGAAAATAGACTCCCTCCGTCGTCCCAATGTTGGGTTTAGCTCCTCATATTAATCATAATCTCAAAATGTTTTATTATTGCTCCAAAGTTGATTACAATTGAGTAAACAATGCAACAAAGAAATCGCAACAGCAGTTCCTGTTGCGAAGACGATGTTGGACTGTTACAGAGAAGCAAGTGGTGACGGAAAATTAAATGCTGTGGTTTACTTCTCTGTTGCAAAATATGATGAACAAACTGTTGCGATGAAGATAAAGGTTGCAGAGCAGTTAAAGAAACTGTTGCGATGAAAATAAACGTTGCAGAGCAGTTGAAGAAACAGTTGCAAATGGATGAAGGAACCGTGGCCGATTCCTTGTTCTTCACGGGCAGCAGCAGCAGCAGCAGCAACGGAGTTCTGAAAACTCTGATTTCTGCTCCTCTGGCCCTCCTTTCGACTCCCAACTCTCGACAGCCCTTCCCTGTGATAGTAGAAACCTATTTATACACCTAAGCCTCATTGAATCTCGTCATAACTCCTCAAAAATCTTCACAATGAAGAAAAATATTTTTGAGAATAATTTCTTATTTCTTCCTCTGTGTACGTTAATTGTCTTGGAAATCTTCATAAACTGATTGATACGCATCCTAGGAGAATATCTGGGCTTAACTACACAAACATGCAACATCTTTTACGTGATTTTCTTTCCAAAAATGAGACGATATTCTTTTCTCTGTTTTGATTGGGAATTGATTTTATGGACAAATTTGATCGATCCCAACCACCATAATATCTTCATATACTCATATCACATATACCCATTAAGTCTCAGCTCTTTAATCTCGTTAAAACACCTTCAAATGTCGAATTTAAAATCTGCCAGTAAAGGAAAGAATTTTCCCGCCAAAACAAATTTTGAATTTTGAAAGAAGGTCGCCCCTTATCCAGTGGTCGCCCCTTATCCAAAAGCGAGAGTCCGAATAACACTTGTCCTCCGGGTGCCAAAATCAACTTCTCGAGCCGAATTTTCTTAAAATATTTATTTCCAAAAAATACCTACAAATACATAAAATAACAAAATTAGTACAAAATCGAGTGCCAACAATACGGACATTGAGGACAAATTAGACACAAAAATGTGTCTATCAATATGTCATGGCTGGCATGGCTCATGCATGACAGCGGCACGGTGGTGCAAGTGGCGCCTGGCGTAGCCATGGCCACTAGATTTAGGAGGCTGGTCTCCTAAAACTTGCCACAAGCCTGTCAGCTCAGTGGCGGACTTGGATGACCGAGATTGCATCTCATGAGGAAGGGTAGCCGTCGATTATGGCTACCTTTTGGTGGTGCATGATGATGGTACAGTGGCGCCTTTAGCGCACGCCAGTGGCATTGTGGTATGGCTGGCATAGTTCGTGCATGCCAGTGGAGTGGTGGAGTGGCTGGCATCGTTTGTGCATGCCATCGAACACGATAGTAAGTGGCGCCTGGCATAGCCATGAAAACTGAAATTTTGGCACGTTGGTGTTAGACTCAAACGTGGTGTGGCAACATCAGTTTTAATGGCCACATTGATCCCCATGTTTTGTGGAACATTTTTTGGCTCGGTTGGCGTGACAACTTTGCCTAAATTAGGGTTTTGCATGTCGAAACCCTAATTAGCGTATATGGAATATAGCATGCGGTAGGTGTCCGCGACATGGAATTTTATACTAACGATGCCAGAGTCATGCCGGATGAGCCATAGGCAGGCCACCATGTAGAAACGTCCATAGGAACAAATATTTCCACGAGTGTCCATGGTGTGGCGCCTTTTTTAGGGTTTCCTAAATCCGTACGGCTTACGGCATGTTGCGGGCCCGAGGTGACATAGTTTTGAGCCACGATTAGAAATTAGGGTTTCATCCACCACCACTAGAGCATGGCCGAGCCTAGGGTTCAGGCTAGCCAAGTTGATGTTCGTTGTGAAGCTGGTCACGCACGGAGAGTGGGTTGGCAAGTTTTGGCATGCTATCGCGGTAAGTGGCGCGTTTGGCATGTGCACTCGGCATGCCTTTTGGCGTGTGCTATTGGCATGCTTTTGGCATGTTTGGTATTTCGTTTGGCATGTTTGTTTTTTGCATGTTTGGCATGCCGTTGGCATGGTTTTGGGAATCCAACTTAGTATGGCGACCTCTTGACACAATTTCTACCTCTTTCAAGGTTGTGGCGGGTTTAGAGCAACCTGATTGGTCAATGAAAGTAGGGAGCCGTCCAAGCATGGGCGTGGCTACCCTTTTGGTGTGTGTGGAAGGTTTAATGCGACCTGATTGGTCGATGGGGAATAGGGCCGGCAAGTGTGGGCCCAACCACAACTGATGGGAGTGTGTCAGGTTTAAGGCGACCTGATTGGACGACAAAGGAGTAGGGCAGGTTAGGTAACATTGGGCATGGCCAAGTGGCGCCGGCTGGCCTGTGGTGTGGCCACACTTCCTCTCATTGTTTCTCCTTCTCCGTGGCTTCGCTACTCTTTGTTTTCTAATTTTGGGCATGACTCTGCTCATATTAATCCGCGATGAATCAATTTCTTAGTTGCTTAAGCTTAATTTCGACTAACGGGGTCTAATATACTGCGTAGGGCGCAAAAACCCTAATTTTGCAAATTAGTCAGGTTCATGAGTTTTTTGTGAGTTATCACAAAATTAATTGGATTTTTTATGCTGCCACAAAATTCCTTATTTAAAGAGTGTAGTGTGCTTTCTGTCTGAGCGTTTTGTGCAATGGCCTTAACTTTGGTACTTGGAAATCCGTGCTACTCTGCTGCGAGTGAACACAAATCCGTCATTCCATACCAATATTAAGGGTTCTTCCGGGGAACATAGCACAGGAAAAGTACTCAGTGAATCTTAAATTAATAAGTAATATAGGCAAGGCGCCGAAATTTACAGAACATCAGGGATGGTTACTACATGCGCCAGTCTGGATAAATTTCATGTAAACATATTGAACGGCTCAATAAGTGTGTCAGCGGAGAGGTTGACACTCATGGCTTCGCTTCCTTACAAAGTGACGTCACATCAGATGCAAGGTTTTACAATTTTAACCTTAAGCTAAAAGCCACCATCAACATTAAGTCCCCTGCTTAGCTCGTAACAGTGGTATTGTTGCGGGGTAAGCATGAGATGATGACAGACACGGATAAAATCAAAAAGGCAAATCATGAAGAGATTGTCAGGAAGATTTGGATAACCTTTGTCAGTAGGCATAAAGAATCCGTGGGTTTTGCGTAGCTATGGCTTGGCCATAGGGCGTTGGCGTCAGTGCTGCAACTTTGGCTACTGATCGGCAGAGATGGCACTGCAATTTGGTCCGCGGAACGGGCGTTGGCTGGCTATGTCACGGAACGTGCGTAGATGGTGCTTGGATTGGATTGGTGGAAACCGGATTCAATCCGTAGGATAGTGGAAACTGGCTTCAGTCCATATAATGGTGGAAATCAGCTTCAGTCCGCGGAATCACTAGTGGAAAATGAGTGTTTAGAAACCCACATCAGAGACCGCCAGTAATGGTAGTTTGACCGTTGACCAAAGATAGCGGTCTCTGATATGATAAAAACAAGGAAAAATTCTGAGAGCATTTATAGCCGTCTCTGAATAATTACTATTTTACCCTAAATCTACTGTCGATCCCGCGACCCTTCCAAACCGATTCACATTTGATAATTTTTTATTATTTTATGGAGCATATAAATACTTATTTCTCTCACCCATTTCCACTCTTTTTCTTTCTCTTTCTTCTTCTGCTCTCGGTCTCCCTATCTAACCTAAGGAACTGGCTTCATGGAAATGGAGAAATCAGTAAACCTTAGATGTAGTTTCAACCAAATTAATAAAAGCCCACCCTTCTCTTGATTCTAATTCTAAAATCCCTCAACTCACTTGTCCAATTGTAAATCTCAAATCTGATGGGAACAGATTCAATCCAAGTTTTTTTCTATAATTCTAGGGTTTTATCAAAATCTCTAACTAAATAAATAATCATCTCATGGATGATTACTGCTAAAGATGTTTGTTTTAGGGTGTTCTAGGGTTTCCGAATCTGAAATTATGAGTCTGTGATGGAATTGGAGAAAGGGTTTTCTATGAATCTTGAAGACAAAATGAAGAAAATTTGGGGTTGGAAGGAGATGAGTTCGCTGCAACTATAGAAGAATATGATGATTAAAAAGGGGTTTCTGCTATTGTCGACAGAAGAAGCGAATCGGTGAGCTCCATGGAAATCCCTTCTCTTGATTCTTCTTCTGATTAATAACCCCAGATGTCGTTAAATCAAACATGCTAGCAAACCCTTCTCTTAATTCTTCCTCGGAAATCCCTCAAGTAGATCTCAAACCTGTTGTCTGTTTTTTTTTTCTTCATCTTCCATCATCTCACTCTCTGAAGCTCTCTCATAGCCGAGCTCAAAGAAAAATCATTTTCTTTTTCACTCCCAGACCGCTATCTAAACCAACATATCTTCATGAAAAACCATTTTTATCATCTCTCCATTTGCAATATTCTATGTAAAACCATTTATTCCCCCTTTTCTCTCTTTGTTGTAGATTTTGTTATTGTTAGGGTTTTGAATTTATTTTGATTTTCTTGTAGGATTTTTATTTAGAAGACCAATTATCATCCTCAGTTGAATTTCTCGAACATTTTAAGGGGAATTTGGTTTTTGGCTTCACCAACATTTGAAGAATCAACTGATTTACCAGAAAGAAGGTAAAATTGATTGTTCGTTTTATGATTATTTCTACCATGTTGCTTGTAATTTTGATTTAAATTTATTTTTGGGTTTTTCATGAAATTGAAATTTAACGATTTATTTTGGTTTTTGTAGGAAAGTAAAACTCTCCTGAACAATTATGCACCAGTTCACTTTGATGTGATAAACAAAAGGGTTCATATAGCATGCAACTCTACTGATTATGTCGAAGAGATCTGAGGTTTGGTTTTTATCTTTTCTTCTCCTTTAATTTTAGGGGTTTTCTTGAATTGGTGGTGATTCTGCATTAAGTTGTTTGTTATTATTGTGTTGGTGCTCGTCCAAACAAATTTGTACTATGTGGTCTGATGAATGAACTCTTTTGTGAAGTTCTGTTTTGTAAGTGATAAGTGATAAAGTTCTCAAAACTGCAGGTGGAAGGACTAATAATTGAGGTACTTGGTTTGGGAAGGAAGTGTTGAGAACCATGCTTCACCTCTTAATTCTATCACCATCGTTTGATTACAAATCTGTGTATTTTTTAATCTAATAACTGGTTGTTGTGTTTTTGTTGCAGGTTTGAGCCATAATTCTTGTCTAACTTGATTAAACATAATCCTGATAAATGGTTATTGTGTGGTTGATGATGAGTGGATTAAATTTTATGGAAATAATTGTGTTCTTTTTTTTCTTTTCTGTTTTCATTTGTGGGTGCTATCAAGGCCTAAATTTGTTGGAATTCTTGTAGAATTCGTGTTTGCAGGATATGTGAGCCTTACCCCAACAACAGAAATCTCTCTCACTGTGGATCTCAACTATGCACTCCAGGTGTTTGTAAAAAGGTCCCAATGAGTGTTGCAAGGTTGGTGGTCAGTTACCATCAAAGGTCAAGTTAAGTAATCTCAACATTTCCCTGAATTTTGGACTCTATTAATAAGTTAATGAAATGGTAATGTGTGCAAGTGGATTTCATGTACTAATTAATTCCTACTTAGAATTCAAATTAGCTACATATTAGTTTTCAAGAGCACTACTTTGAAAGGGAAACACTTAGATAGCTATGAGCAGTTTCTTTGCATCAAATGATTATTAGCTTACATGTTAGATAGCTTTGATGTGAGTAATGATAAGTTTTACAATAGTGGAAAAGGCAACAGAGGGATTTCTTATTCTTCTTTGTTGTATGTATGTTAGCACATTGTTATGAATTCTGGTCATAGATTGGTGAATATGCTGCTACTGGTAGATAATCTTGGTTGTATTTAAATGGTTAATCATTGGGCTTAATTAACTTAGTCCCTTTTGAATATGAAACTAGCACATACCTATTTTCTCCACTGTATTGAAAAGAGAATTACATTCCAGATAGTATAAGAATAGATGGGTTGTTGGTACATTTTTTGGATGCCTTGGCTTGCTTGAGTACCAGCATGTTGGTTAATGATTAGATACATTATACTTGTTAGTTACACATAATTCTTTACATAGCATATGCTGCTTGAATGCTTTTCTCTATTTCTACAATGATGCCTTGTGATTTTTTATGTGAAGGACATCAGGGTTTCAGAGAATTCAGTCACAGATACAGGCAAAGGTGGCATTCCTATATTTATGTTGATTGCACGTACATTTGACAAAAGTGAAAATCCTTAACGGGGGTAACGTAAGTTTTTGAACAAGTGTTTTTTTATTAACGTTCTGTTTGTATGGGTTACTTTAACTTTTAAAATGCCATTGTTCATCTTTCAGGTCAGGATTCGTGAGCCTAAAGGATCTGAAATCAGGTATATTTCCTTCATCAACTAATGTGTTCACTGTGCTGCTAATTTACTACATGGTATAGCAAATTCAGCTCATGGCATGACATTCAGTAAGGCTTTTCTAATTTACTACATTACAGAAGTTATGTAGTAGATCATGAACTCCTTAAAAAGAAAAATTGTTGAGTTCATGTAATGTTTTTGCCTTGTAATTTACTACATGGTCTAGCAAATTCTGCTCATGGCATGACGTCCGGTAAGGCTTTTCTAATTTACTACATTACAGAAGTTATGTAGTAGATCACGAACTCCTTGAAAAGCAAAATTGTTGAGTTCATGTAATGTTTTTGCCTTGCAGAATACGGAATGAAGTCACGTGTATTAGAAAGCAATTCAATTCATGTAAAATCTATTCTGTTCATGTCAAATGTTTGTGTATTAATTGCTTTACTCATTATACTTATGTAGTTGTTGTACTACTTACGTGCTTCATGTCATATCATAACTATTCAATCATGTTGTTGGTTTCAGAAAGCACAATCTGAGGAAGGTGCTTCTGCGAAATTTATAACTTGAATTGTGTAAGCTCATCTTCTCAAGAACCAAATATTGTCACCCGTGCTTGATATAAAGCCTGGAAAAAAAAAGTAGCTGTTGTCTATTGCTTTCTTTTATATATTTAGAATTATTAACTTGGAGTCTTGGTTCCCTGTTTAAAAACTAACTTGAATGGTTTGGAAACGTAGGCTAGCTTATTTGCTTTGTAATCGGCAACGTAGTTATCATTCTGAGGTCTCGAGTTATGTCTTAGCTTAATAGGTTTATCTGACAGAGCCCTTTGGATTGTATCTTACTAATATTCTGTGAAAGAAATGCTTATATACATAGTATGATACACTTTCTTATTATGGGTTTATAAATGGTGTGATTTTTGAAACCTAATTTTTGGCGTGGTCTATGTTTAGCAGTGATGGATCTATTAGGAATGATTAAGAAAGAATATGAGATTATGAGTATTTCTCCTCAGGTAGTGCATTATGTCTAGAGAAATACAGTTGGTGGTTTGGTTAGAGGAGACTCCAATTAATGATCTTTTATCCCTGTGGTACGCGAGTTATCAATGACAAGTTGTGTAGATTTCCTGGAAAATACTGCTGAACTGTATGTGGGGTATTTTTATAGACTTTGATCTTTGGTGCTTGTTGTTCAATGTTGGACTTGTAGTCTTTCGACCCTTCCATTATGCGTCATAGAATATTGATTTAAATCCCTTTCTGTGTACCTTTTCAACTGAAGTGTCAACTGAATCCCTTTTTGTTTTGTTTGCTGCAGGTGCACCAAATATATGAATTGTTGGGCTTAGTTCATCGTCGGGAAGTTTATCATTTTGCTGGTTTGCCCTTGTTTTTAGAAACTTTGAATTTACAAGGACTTGTAGCACATCTTTGAATAAACCTTCAACTTACTAGTACTTGTATTATAGTGAATAGCATGCCGAATCTTGGGTTATATTCTGCACCTTTTATATTCCACTATATATATATATAACATGTTGCATATTGATACGAGCTTGAATATTATTCCCCTGTGATATTAGTATTTGCATACCAAAAGCATTCCACAAAAGTTATCTTTTCCTGAATTCCCTGCTTTCCTCATTTATGTTTTCACTCTTGTTGCATGATTGTATACCTTCTACTGATGAGCCAACTGCTGTTTACATGAACCAGATCTCGGTTTAATTTCTCAAATTACCTCACACGTGCTTCCAACACTAAAAGAAAGAATATGAAGTATACTCTAGTAACTTATTTTGTTCTACCGTGTATTATGAACTGAACGAAGTCATTGTGTTGTTGATTTGCATTGCTGGAACGACGTTCTTTGTCGTATGTGAACCAGGGACACAACACATGGATTCTCTACTTGATATCATTTATGAAGTATTGTCTAAGTTCATCTTCATCGGAGGAGCTAATCGTTTTATTGATTAACATGTTTTTTTAGCTTATTGTCTACTAGCATCTTTTTGTTAGAACTTACTAGCTAGCTAGTTTGGACATGTATTGTCTTGAACCAAAATTTCATCTTTTTTGTGTAATTTTAAACCCAATGGATAAAATGAATGAATGTGGAATTCTCAAATTTGAGTTTAAATTTGAATTTCAGTTTGGGTTTCATTTGACTTGACTTTGAGTTCCTTTTGACTTGACGTTGACTTCCATTTGATTTGACTTTAACTTGACTTTGACTTGAGTTCAATTTGACTTGACTTGACTTTGATGCAGTCAGATTATTTCAGATTTAGCCATTCAGGCATTTCAGCGAATCTGAATCTATATATCTTTTTTATATTATAATTTAAATCTGAGACCCACGGTTAAGGGTCTGTAGCTCGTTACCCTTAAAATACGTCGTTATTTTGAGACCCACGGCTTAGGGTCGTACGAAACAGCGACGCTTTATCAGAGACCCCAACAGAGACGGTTGAAAGTAGTCGTATAACACGTATATATGACTTGTCCTGACGGTCGCGGAACTTCTGTTTTCCACTAGTGAATGGTGGAAACTGGATTTAGTCTGTAGGATGGTGGAACCGTCAGCAGCATGCCTGACAACACAAGTGAGTGATGAGGAGATTGCACATCTCAACACTAAGATGAAGATGTGTTGAGGCAGTAATGTCTGACAATACGGTATTGAGTGTTGAGGAATTTGCATGTCTCAAAAACAAGAGAAAGGTTGTGTTGAGGCAGCATTCCTGGCAACACAGTGGTGAGTGTTTAGGAATTTGCACGTCTCAACACTAAGAGGAAAACGTGTTGAGTTAGTATGCCTGACAACACAATAGTGGTGTTGAGGAATTTGCACGTCTCAACACCAAGAGGAGGGTGTGTTGAGGAAGCATGCCTATCAAGACAGTGGTGAGTGTTGAGGAATTTGCACGTCACAACACTAAGAGGAAGGATGTGTTGAGGAAGCATGCCGGGCAACACAATAGTGGTGTTGAGGAATTTACACGTCTCAACACCAAGAGTGTGGGTGATATGTTGAGGCAGCATGCCTGGAAACACAATAGTGGCGTTGAGGAATTTGAACGTCTCAACACCAAGAAGAGGGTGTATTGAGGAAGCATGCCTAGCAACACAGTGGTGAGTGTTGAGGAATTTTCATGTCTCAACACTAAGAGGAAGGATGTGTTGAGGCAGCATGCCTGACAACACAATAGAAGTGTTGAGGAATTTGCACGTCTCAACACCAAAAGGGAATGATGTGTTGAGGCAGCATGCCTGGAAACACAATATTGGTGTTGAGGAATTTGAACGTCTCAACACCAAGAAGAGGGTGTGTTGAGGAAGCATGCCTAGCAACACAGTGGTGAGTGTTGAGGAATTTGCACGTCTCAACACTAATAGGAAGGATGTGTTGAGGAAGCATGCCTGGAAACACAATAGTGGTGTTGAGGAATTTGCACATGTCAACACCAAAAGGGAATTATGTCTTGAGGCAGCATGCCTGAAAACACAATAATGGTGTTGAGCAATTTGAACGTCTCAACACCAAGAATAGGGTGTGTTGAGGAAGCATGCCTAGCAACACAGTGGTGAATGTTGAGGAATTTGCACGTCTCAACATTAAGATATTTAAAATTTATTGAATATGCCTCATATATATAAAATATTTGGTTTAAGGATAGTTACTTAGCTCTGTCTCCGCTAGGAAGGTCCTTCGCGCATGATTGGGCTTTGGGTATTTTAGGCTCCCCATGAGTGAGCAGCATCAGGCGTTAGTAATGACATCAGGATGATGACGGGTTTAAAGACAGACAAAAGTCCCCAGGTCTTTAATGGGATGAAACAAAAGGTGGACACAACTATGAACCTTGGTTGGATGCGATCACGATCCTTGACAGGGAGGAGTGTGGTGGCTACGGGCACGAACCTTGGAAGGAAGGAGTGGAGGCTAGAGCGGGATCCTTGGCAGGAAGGAGGCATTGAAGCGGTTTTGACTCTTGGAGAGGACGTGGAAGCTTATGGAGAAGAACGCCGAAGCTTCATCTTTGGATATGGGAGAGGATGTTGAGGATTCGGCTTTGGCTATGGATCCTGGAGAAGCTTATGGAGAGAACGCCGAAGCGGAGTGGTTGCTGGAGCGAACGTTTAAGCGGAGTGACTTCTGGAGAGAACGTTGAAGCGGCTCCTGGAGAGAACTCCAGTGAAGGCAACATTAACCCTTGACTTCGAAAAACGAGTTGATACAATATGGCATACGGAAAGACGGCAGTCACGGCACAAAGATAATATTGGTCGGCAAGTCGTGTTTTTCTCCTCATGGGAAAGAATACGCTTACTCTGTTTGATTTTCC
Organism: Papaver somniferum; assembly: GCF_003573695.1. Classification (NCBI taxonomy): domain Eukaryota; kingdom Viridiplantae; phylum Streptophyta; class Magnoliopsida; order Ranunculales; family Papaveraceae; genus Papaver; species Papaver somniferum. The sequence continues at coordinate 2,631,846 of NC_039367.1, forward strand.
CTCGCAACTCTCAGAGTCTTGATGGTTACGATGTTGAAGTTGGAGGCCGCGTCAATCAGCGTGCTGTCAAACTCGACATACTTCAAGTGAACAATGGTTAGGAGTCCCCAGGTTCATATATCAATCGTGTTTTCCAGGAGAGATTGGGGTTTGGGAACGGCTTCGCTGGATGGAAACAGCTGCTTCCCTGATACAGTGTGGTTGAGGGCTTCAGATATGTCTTGACGCTGCACCTTGGAGAAATACAGAATCTTACATAAATGTTTCATCATAAACTGCACGATTTTGTGGACGGAGTCCCCAGAAATCATGCAGCTCCTGATGGGAAGAGGTCTCTGTGAACTCAGGAGGGTTGCTGATTTTCTTTGCCTCGATTTTGGAGAAGTCGTTCATGATATTCACGTGTGATGAAATTGGATTGCTGATTCTTTTCTAATGTGCGTTCAGGAGCAACACGAGCCTCTTCATCTATAAAGGCGCGTCCTGCTGAAGTGCTTACGCCGGATGTTAAAAGTGTTCCTTGTCATCTCCATCTGGGGTTGACGTGACTCTTGTGGTAGCCGCTCCGTTAGTGTCTTATCTCTTTCTTGAGTTGTAGCCATGTCTGTCTGAGCCTTACGAGAACCTTTTGTCTTTCCATCAAATCAATTGTGGTAAGAGGAGGTTGGATTCCTATGGCTCCTCCAGTCTCTCGTCCCGGTGGCGGAGTGGCGGCGGCTTTGGTGACAACTGGAGGTGTCACGCTTGAAGAAATATTAGGGGTAGCAGCAGCGGCTCTGGTGATTGGAGGCGTAACGGCTGAAGGAACACTTTACGGTCGCTGGTATTGGCAGGTGGCGTATTTGTAGCGGCCCTAAAGCTAGCAGCTGACTAATCCAAGAGATTAACTAAATACAGAGGCACTAAGGAATCTAAATCATATACTTAAGCATTCAATTAAGAAATATGCTACAAAATTTAACCCAAAAACTAGCCCCGCTATGAAATGTACATATACAAGAACTCCTTTCAAATGATACATATACAATACTCATTTGGTTTACAAATAAAATATACAACATAATAAACATAGCAGAAGTTAACCAACTAACGAAATCAACTCTTGAAGCTTTCGCTGTGCAACTCTGATCTGTCTCTGAAACTGAAAGTGGGAATGGGTGAGCACATCATCCCTAAAAGGGGTGCCCGGAAATAACATTTAACTTTCAAGTAATCATAAGCAAGAGTTGGAAAACAATACATGTTTTTCCCAAACATTAAAGAGTGACCAAGTCACTGAAATAAACAAACATGTATATCGACAAACTCCTTCTTAAAATAATGTATAATATGGTTGTGCAATTCCGAACTCGCAAATGCACACCTAATCGTATTTATGGATGTCGACAATTCCGAACTCGCAAACTGCCGACCAATATATCATAAAAGCTCTAGGTATAAATGTGAAGGAGCGTATCATATATACCACAGGTGTCAATTCTTATTTCCCATAAAAATTCATATGATAAACAAACATTACAAGTCCTTTCCAAACCATGAAAAGATTCAAAGAATCATCAGAATAATCGTAATACAAATTAAACAAAACATGAAATGTACTATCAAACAAAGCATGAGTTTTTTAAACAAAGACTTTTGTAAAAGAAAACAACAATGGTTACAAAAGAGTTAAATGCATTCCCACCTATTTTGATAACAAGCCACGCCTACCTCGAGATCCATGATCCACCGGTTCATCCTTTGAATCGCTCGTTGTTAATTAAGACTAACTGTTACCCACACAAGAAGTCTAAGAATCTAGCCAAAAGCCTCACACAAGAATAATACAAGTCTATCTAATGGTTCTAAGCCCATTATGGTATCTCATTCTCTATCTTTAACATAACTAAGAGTTTACTAATCCAATTAGGTTGATTCTATAATCCGTAGCTAAGTCTTATGAACATCTACAACCTCGTACAATAAGCCAAAGGTCAATTCAGACCATAAGTGGTCCTAAATATCAACTATGAATACATGGTACTAAGCCCAAGTTCTCTAAACAAGCCCATTAACTAAGGTCCAGTCCATCTGAGTTAATCTAACGGTCACTCACAGTCAAATGAGTCAACTAAAAGTCAACGTCAGCCAAAGGTCAAAGTCCAAGGTCAACAGTCAAGTGGTCAACGAGTCAAAATTAGTGACTTGTTGGGTCAAACCTGATTCAAACCGACTCGACTCAGCCAGATACCCTGAGTCAGCTAAGAACATAATCAGTCCAGGTAATCTGACTGACACTTCTATTGCAAACAATCCTCATCTCTATTTCTGACATTCACATTTTCTTGTTTAACATTACAACATCATATCATTAGATCTTAATAAACTAGAAACTTCATTTACAAATATACACTAAGTTTACCTGTAATTGCAGTAACAAGCCTCCATTGGAGCTATTAGCCATCCCCTACAATCATTATTACTAATTACACATCTCAGGCCTAAGATTACCCTTCAACTCTAACCCAACTGCAATACAACTCAAGTCTACTCTGCAACTTCCATTTTAACCACACTTCACTCTCAACTGCAATTCACAATCACTAAGATCAACTCATAGAATTTAACTCTAACTTCATATCCTTGCAGTATAAGCTCACCCACTTGTACAACAACCCACTGCAATACATCACCACTCCTTGGGATCACAATTCCTGCAGAGACCGAACTCAATCAATCCAAAATTCTTCAATGAATAACCACCACTTATAATTCTTCCCTGCAACTAAATATCTTTTAACTAGATCGACAATATCACTAAGACCCATAGTACAACATAAACTTGTCCACCAGATTGATACCACCACCATTCCAGTTTATCACTACCAATTGTGGTTCAATACCAGGCTACATCCACCAAACTGACTCACTGCCAATCAACTTCAACCCAAGCTTCATTATAAACTTATCTCAAATCAACACCACCACCAGCCTCATCAACATCAATAACATCACAGCCCCATTTATCTAACTTAACTATGAGTTCATTGACAACCACACAGCTTCAATAATAAGCTTTTAACTCTTATTGTTCTCCACTAACACCTTTCCAATGATAACTACAGCCAACACAAAACCAAACCTTCACAATCTCAGACTCAAACCACCCGCATTCAGTTTATCTCAATCAACTTCAACACCAACAGTTTCACAACATTCAAGTTACAGCAAACTCAATCTCTAATTTCTTAACCTCATAATCAATTCCATACAATTAGAGAAACATCAAATAAGAAAACTAATTCAGTGTACCTTTTTCTCGCTTTCCAGACTTCAATCAATCACCGAACCAATTTCATCATCTGAGGTTAATATTTCACCTGCAACTCCAGTAATCCTCTCGAACATCCAAACCAATCTCTTAACTCATCTGATTTCCATCCTCAATTACTCATAAACCCTAACTTCTAAATTGGGGAAGAACATGAAACCCTAAACCCCAGATGATCTCCAAAATAACTTCAAACCTTCAATTAAACTTCAGCCCATTCGATCTTCATCCAACAAAAACTCAATCCACTAATCAGTTCCGCGAAATCTCAAAACAAACTCTAAAACCCTAAAATTATTCACAATCCTCTGTCTTTCAATTCGTTTTCAAATCATAACCAACCCCTCATATAAATCATACCCATCTCTAATTAATCCACCAGAGTATCAAATCCACCTTCAAATCTTCTCAGAGATTCTTCTCATGCACCCTAACTAATTACCTCTCTGAAATAACTCTTCCCGTGAAACAACACCATCACTAATCGCTTGATCATACCGTTCTTTGCATGATCTTAAAACTCCCATTTGATCTCTCAAAACACTCGCAGGGAAAGAATAACAGAATAATAAGGAAGGAGAAGAAGAATGAAGAATGAAGAAGAAATAAAAAGAAAGGAAATAAGACTTATCTTCTCGATCGGTTGGGGATAAGACCAACGACAAACGATAAATGCACCCTCCCAATTGATATGGGTAGTCAGGGTCGGTCCAAAGAAAAAAAAGACTATTTTCCCTTCATATCTATCAAATGATATCTCCTACGTCCAATATCCTATTTACACGTTCCAGTAGTCCATTTGCATAACTTATCGAGACCTATCCAACGGTACTAGTTTCGTATCTAGATCGTTGTTAGATTAATTCATATTAATTAACGTTCTTTTTAAACTAATCGAGATGTTATTGGCTAATACGTCTCTTGACTAGTCTAATAGCGTTGACGATCTTGAGGGTCTTTACAGTATTAATGCCACTGGAAGGAGCCGCTAATACCGAGGATAATTTCATCTCTAATGCTCTCAAGGTTTGTTGATGATCCGGACCTGAGTTCTACCATCTTGAGACTGGGGTTGATAAAAGATGTTGGAAATTGGAAATTGATATTGTAACCGAGAGATAAATCTCACACTATGTGTACGGGTATGCGTACCTTAGCTTCTGGATTTTGATTTTGTTTTAGTTTCCAAACTCAGCAGAATTTTTCGGGTGAAAAAGTTCCGCCAGTATGCGTACCTAAGGTGACTGGTCTTGAGTTCGTAAACTCCAAACTCAGCAGAAATTCACGGATGTGAACTTCCGGCAGTACGCGTACCCAACATGTCTCCTTTACCAATACCGTATGCACACACTTGGTTTCCGGTACATGGATTTATATATTAATGTGCGAACACAATATATGCTTATATCCATAGGTTGTTACATATTCTCAACTCTACATTTCAATCATTGAAACATTCTTCTATAATGTTATAACAGTCGTTAGACATAAAGAATCGACTATCGTCATCAAAGCTATTTTCAAGATTGAAACGTCATCATCACTTTCGTCATGGGTAAAGATAAAAATGGTTGAAGCAAAAGCTTACCAACACGTATTTCGAAAAAACAAATAGGCGAGTAAACTCGGCTCGAAATAACAAATGTGTATGTATGAAAACTATCATACTTATACGACTTTTGTCTCAAGAGTAAGAGATAGAGTAGATAGACTTTTGAGTGACATGATGAGTTCAAGTCTCCACATACCTTTTAGCCAGATGAAGTTCCACTGGTTCCTTGAGTAGTTCTTCGACTTTGCAAGATAATCGTCATGGAGTCTGGATCTCAACTATTCCTAACTATCCTAGACCGAGACTTAGTCATAAGTATGCTAGAAATCAAGACATATAGTTTTGATCACTAATATTGACAAACATGCTTGAGATAGCAATGCATTAGAGTTCAACCGAGCAATGCTCTAACAATCTCCCCCTTTGTCAATTTTAGTGACAAAACTATCAATACATATGGATTACAAAATAAATAAAATTTTGTAGCTTCTCGTCCACATGCTTGATCTCCTTGGTGCTTCAACATCACTTGAAAACTTCATCTTTTCCAAGTACTCCCATGATTCCATAGATGTTCAACTCAGCGTCATAATTGTTGAAGTTCCCTAGACATAACAATGAGAAAAAAAAAGCTCTAGATCATTGTTATACAATGTCATAGTATTATTATACAGCATCAAAGTTCTTATATCACAACTTCGACAACAATACTATGGTGATATGCCCCCCTTAGTCAATAGTTTCGTCTCAACATGAAAACCACTCCACCTTACATAATGACCCATAAAGCACGTAAATCATATGTATTTGTAGTGTGAACTACACATTAATTCTCCCCTTTTTAGTCAATAAAATTGGCAAAGGTACGAAAGCGGGATCCTAATGAAATTTCCACGAAGACACTTCAAGACCAAAGAAAAGTACATATCAACTTGTTTAGATTCAATCATAAATCCGAAGCTAAATGCATTCATTAAGGAGTTTATAAAGATACAAGATAACCCCTAAATAATTCCACAGAGGCACTCCCCACAAAGATATCAAAGTTAAGCGCAAGTTCAAAAGAATTCTCCCCCATTTGATGTCATTCCCAAGAGAACAATAAGAGAGACCTTACTTTTACAAGAAAAGAAGGATTTTATTGGATACTAAAAACCATAAAAAAATGATTTTCTATATCCAAAAATTCTCAATTAAACTAACCAAAAGAGAACTCATGATTAATTTAATCGGATTACACAATCAAATTAAACACAAAAGTGATCAATTTAATTGAATATGCTCAACATAAGAGAACTTACAGAGCTACGACTATGTTAACCATAAAAGAATGATTAACTCAATCATCTTATGCTCAACACAAGAAAATTTTATGGAGCATTGCAGTATACATATAAAATATGGATCAGGGAATGATCAATATTGCGGCATATACAAAGATTCGTTTTGTCTTCGTCACTATTTGCATAACGACTTATGATAGACATAATCTTTGTCAACAAAAGATTTTAATCTATCTTCCATCAAAAATTGACATAATAGGCGTAACTTTTGTTTTTCAAAAGTTCATTCCTTCTTTTATCAACACATGCATATCGACATATAAAGGACTTAACTTTTGACAACATATGGGACAATAATAGTTCACGGACGCAAACACACATATCCCATAACATATTGCAATACATAAAACCATAAAGATTAATATTGCAATAATCATCTTTCAAACAATTTTTAGAATTTAAATAAATAAACCTAAAAAATAATAAAGATGAAAACATTGGACATAGCTAAAACATAAGAGATAATTCTCATAAGAAGACTTTCTAGATATTAATATCTTTGAGAAATTTTGCATCGTTCCCGAACTCCTTGTCGTCAACAACCATTGGAACATAAGGTTCGTGGAGGAAGGAGTCAATACCGACAAACCTTCTTGGCTGAAGATGTTTGATAGACGCATTTATGTGTCTAATTTGTCCCAATTGTTTATATTGTTAGTGCTCGATTTTGTACTTATTTGGTTATTTTATGTCTTTGTAGGTGTTTTTGGAGAAATAAGCTTTTGCGGCGAAATTGGCTAAAAAGTGGTTTTTGCGCTCGTGGGAGAAAATTACTATACAGACTCTCACTTTGGATAAGGGGTAACCTAATTACTAAGGGGCACCCCATTTCAGGGCATGTACTAAAGGGACACCGGAACTGGATAGGGGGAGGTCACCTTCAAAGTTTCAAAACTGGATTTTGGCGGGAAAAAAAGGCAGCAGCGTCAACAGTTTTGGATCAAGGATTTGAGCGACCTAGGAGGAGATTCAATGGACAAATTTGGTACCCACGGACTCTACAAGACATAAGGGACCTGTTAGAAGCGATTAGACCCATCTAATTGGGCTGGATAAGTCAGAAAATCCACACAAAGTCAAGACAGTGCACACGGTTTCTGTTTAGGGTTTGAGATTAGTTTGAGAGATTTATGGGATATATTGCGTGGGATATACATCAAAACAGTTGGGTAAAAGTCCTAAAAGATATTTGAGACGAGAGAATAGCTAGAAACAGCCTGTAACGCAACAAGAAGAAGATTATTCTTCAAACAACCCGTAAAGAATAATGGAGATTTCCAATGGGTTTGATCGAGTTTCAAGGGGATTTAAAGCCTATAAATAGTTGGTTTTATGTCAGAGAAGGGGGATGAAGAGTTAGGGGTCAATTGGGAGGCCAGCAGAGAGGCGCAGGAGGAGTTGCAGGAATTGTACCTGCTGCTGCTGCTGCTGCCATTAACAAAGCTCGAAGAACACGAAGAACACACCTGCAAAGACAGTCGTTTATCAACAGTGACAACGACTAGCATCTGAGGGTCTTAAAACAACAGCGTCAACAGCAGCAGTGAGGTATCGTTATTTACAGCAGTGGTATTTTATCGTTCTTCTCTGGACGCTTAAAGAGGGTCGTAGTTTCACTGTATTATATTTTTCACTCTTTTAATCATATTTTGAGCATCAAGTATGTATTTTGAGAACATGATTATTATGAGTAGCTAAACCCCAATCCCAGGGGTGATGGAGGAAGCCATTCTTCCAAAAGTTATGTGGTAAAATTCATTTAAATTTATTTATGCAATCCTTTTATGATTAATTGCACCGAATGAAAATTGAATAAATGATTTTTATTAATTAATTGTGTTTTCTCTTGATGAAATATGCTTGGTTTATTGCTTTTGATATTTCATGCTTGCGATTAACAATGGATGTTTTGAAAATCTGATTTAGGCAATGATTAGAATCACAATTGTTTTTGATTTGAATTATAACGTCTAGAATTGCATGATAATATATTATTGAATCACATGAATTTTGGTGAATGGTGAAATCCTAACCCCTGGTCTTTCCATAATATTTACATCACCTTTGAATTTAATTTGTTTTATCTTTAATTTTTTATTAAGTCTAAAAATTATTTTCTTTTCAAGTCCGAGCAACGAACACCGTATTTACCGCATTGAAATTACAACAACAATGTTGAACCAGGGTCTTCTGAATTTCCAAAGATCTTAACACATAAGCCTTTATTTGTCGAATCTCCTTTTTCGTCTCTTTCAACTCATCAAGAACATCAGAGAACTTCTGAGAGTTAGAAGGAACTTCCCTTGGCTTCCTCACATACCTTCTTTTTCTTTTGAAGGATGGAGACACTGGAGATTTTTCTTTTTCCTTGGTGATTGATGGCTTAACAATCATATTGATATCCTTTCTATCAGAAGACATAGTACTTGGATCATCCATAGGTGTACGGGTTTGTGAGAGGAAATCACAATCTCAACAAGTAGTCTTAAGATATAAAGAGTATCATAGAAGGAAAAGGAATGTAGGGTTAACTTTTTAACAGGTTCTTGTAGGTTCAACTCGCAACCCTATAAAGAGTGGAATTGTCAATAATAACCCTGTTTTATTGATAGACAAGGATACCAAAAAAAAACTAATAAAGGAAGAGAACAACTTTTTTAAAAGCCTGAGAGGTACATAATCTTGTCTCTTTTGATCAGGCACATGAGACTATTTCTAAAGCAACACAATCAAGTTGCATTGCGGTGAACAACAATTTTTCCACCATTTTCCTCTTGAGAGGAATCCCAGACTTCTTTCTATCAAAGTGACTTGACCATAATTTCTTTTATAAAGGTTTAGTTTTATCCTTGGAAATAAACTTCTTAGACGAAGATAAAATCCTACATACCTCAGCGGTCTTCTGAGCAAGTTTAAGCTTCCTTGCTAATTGATTTGCTCTTCGTTGAAGTTTGTTGACGTGCCTCAGTTGGTGTTTGTACTTGTAACACCTTGAGAGTCCATGACCCTTTAGAGAAAAATATGAGCACGTCAAACTTGGATAACAATCAGCATTCTAATATGTGCAAGCAGCTAGACACATAGTGAAACCTGAAACATCACATATAGTGTTTCTAAAGAGTGGATCAATTTTTATTTCCAGATTTGTTGGGTTTTCTTCTGAAAGAATATTAAGATTGACGTATGTATTGCAACAATTATCAAAATCAATATTTTCACCAAGAATTGCAACAGTTGATTTTTCGTCTTCATTAGATTCATAACTGTCAGACATTTCATCAAGAGTTACAACAAGACCTTTGTTCCCAGTGTATTATCTACGCCTTGGGCACTCGTTTGCAAAATGACCAAATCCTTTACACTTAAAGCACTAAGGATTATCCTCGTCATCAATTTCATCTGTATCCCTGTTTTTAGGAGGAATACGATTATGAGGTTTGACTGATGTTTTTGGCTTATCTATGGAAAACCGTTTACTTCTCTTCAACAGAAGATCTCTAAACTGTCTGGTTTTAATCGAGACTGATTTGTCAAGATCTTCATCTGATGAATCTCTGTCAGAGAAATCAACTTCAGAGATATACACATTTTTACTTTTATCAAGTAATTTTGTGCCTTTTAGTGCTTTGAACGCCGCATCCTTAAATTTGGATGAGTGTTCATGATCAAAGATCTTAAGCTTCCCAACCAGCGTATTTCTGGAGAGATTATCAAGGTTATTTCCATCAACGATGGCATGCTTCTTATAATCGTATCTAGATGGTAGCGACCTGAGAATTTTTATCACAATGTCCTTTCAAGAATAGTCTTACCCAATGCAAAAGATGCATTAACAAATCCATACGAAGGTTTTCCCAATCGGAATTAAGGTTTTGAAGCCTAACTTCCTTTTCACAGTATTTCCTTCGAATAAGGTTTTTAAGATATCCCACGCATCTTTAGACCTAGTGAAATTTGACACATGGTGTTGAATATTTGGGGTAATGGCATGTATGATGGCATTCAAACGGTCGGAGTTTTGCTTTGCATCAAGTATCTCAGCAACATCGTATTCACTAATATTTTTTGGAACATTAACGTTACCTACTGCAACAATGGGAGCATCATAGCCATTAACAACATATACCCATGATTGAAAATCACGCGCTTGAAGAAACACTCCCATAAAAATTTTCCACCATAAGTAATTAGCCATCGAAGACTGGTGGTACGTTAATAGAGATAACACCTCTGTCCATAGATTTAATTCGCTACAAAAACAGATTTTTGAGGTCTTGAACGTGTTTGCCTGCGCTGATACCAATTGAAAAAGCGGGGGTCTAACAACCTCACCCAATATTTCGATTAGAAATCTGTATGGACTAATTCTAATATACTTTTAAGAGAATCAACTAGACAGTCAGACTCAATCTTAATAAAAAGTATATCAAGGAGTTAATATCTCTATCTCTCGATTTGATCTCACTCAAGAAAATAGAAATCTGCGAGTATTTATCAAATACAAGAGAGATATAAACTTGGATGGTACCAAAGACCAATATCCAAGGATCAATCAATTTCCAATCAACAACCAAAGGTTGGATTTCACTATTAATCGATACAACGCACAAACTGTGATATTTCAATTATATAACAAAATATAATGCGGAATAAAAATAACACAGAAACCAGAAATTTTGTTAACGAGGAAACCGCAAATGCATAAAAACCCCGGTACCTAGTCCATATTGAACACCACACTGTATTAAGCCGCTACAGACACTAGCCTACTACAAACTAACTTCGATCTGGACTGTAGTTGAACCCCAATCAATCTCACACTGATTCAAGGTACAGTTGCGCTACTTACTCTATGATCCCAACAGGATACTACACACTTGATTCCCTGAGCTGATCCCCACAACTAAGAGTAGCTACGACCCAAAGTCGAAGACTTGTATAGACAAATCTGTATCACATAAATAAGTCTATAGGATGGATAATCTGTCTCCCACAGATAAACCCAAAGGTTTTGTTCCGTCTTTTAATAAATCAAGGTGAACATGAACCAATTGATAATCCGGACTTATATTCCCGAAGATGTTTGTGATTTTTTTTTATCTTGCCCTATCGGAGATAAATCTCAAGCCAATCTTACAATTGAACTCGTACGATAGAAAATGACAAGATCAGATCGTTCAACTACAAGAGAAGTAGTTTCGTCTGGCTTCACAATCCCAGTGAAGTCTTTAAGTCGTTAATCCACGGGGTCTCGAGAAGAAACCTACGATTAAAGAAGAATCGACTCTAGAAAACTAACTAGTATCACACATGAGGTGTGGGGATTAGTTTTGCACAGTTGCTAGACATCTCCTTATATAGTTTTCAAATCAGGGTTTGCAATCTAAGTTACCTTGGTAACAAAGAATTCAATATTCACCGTTAGATGAAAAACCTGATTTATCCAAGCTAATATCTTTCAACCGTTAGATCGAAACTTAGCTTGTCACACACACAAATGAGCTGTATTCGTTTAAGTTTGAGTAACCGTACCTAAACGTGTAAATTGGTTAGTTCACAAATGGTTGACCAATGGTTAGCCATATGAGTGATTTCATATTAACCGTATTCATCTTTCTCATAACTAGTTCAAATGACTCATAAGAACTAGTTCAAGAGTTGTTCAATTGCTTAGGTCTTTATACATAGACACAATTGAAACAAAAATAGTTTGATACATTTGAATCAATTCATGAATAATATAGCCACGGTTTGCAAAGATTGCATTCCTTATAATTTATTGTTTTAATTTCATGAACTACCGATTTGAGAAATAACCAGCTTGGGTACGCGTACGGGTATGCGTACCATAGCTTCCGGATTTTGAGTTTGTTTTAGTTTCCAAACTCAGAAGAATTTTTCGGGTGAAAAAGTTCCGCCAGTATGCGTACGGGTATGCGTACCTAAGGTGTTTGGTTTTGAGTTCGTAAACTCCAAACTCAGCAGAAATTCACGGACGTGAACTTCCGCCTTTACGCGTACCCAACCTGTCTCCTTTACCAATACCGCATGCACACACTTGGTTTCTGGTACATGGATTTATACACTAATGTCCGAACACACTATATGCTTACATCCATAAGTGGCTACATATTCTCAACTCTACATTTGAATCATTGAAACATTCTTCTATAATGTTATAACAGTCGTTAGACATAAAGAATCAACTATCGTCATCAAAGCTATTTTCAAGATTGAAACGTCATCATCACTTTCGTCATGGGTAAAGATGAAAATGGTTAAAGCAAAAGCTTACCAACACGTATTTCGAGAAAAAGATAGGCGAGTAAACTCGGCTCGAAATAACAAATGTGTATGTATGAAAACTATCATACTTATACGACTTTTGTCTCAAGAGTAGGATATAGAGTATATATACTTTTGAGTGACAAGATGAGTTCAAGTCTCCATATACGTTTTAGCCGGATGAAGTTCCAATGGTTCCTTGAGTAGTTCTTCATCTTTGCAAGATAATCGCCATGGAGTATGGAGCTCAACTATTCCTAACTATCATAGACCGAGACTTAGTCATAAGTATGCTAGAAATCAAGACATATAGTTTTTATCACTAATATTGACAAACATGATTGAGATAGCAACGCATGCGAGTTCGACCGAGCAATGCTCTAACAATAGTAATGAGATCCTCTTGACTCATTACCAACAATTAACACAAATCACCTTTATTTTTGTGGTGGTGCCGCTTTTGGGGAACAACTTCAAATCATCCAAATGATGAAAATGATGACAACACAGAAAACAGTTAATATCGCATACTCAGATCGGCATTGCATACGAGGAGCCATTGTCATGTTTTCTGCATATAGTTCGTCATAAATTCTTGACTATTCAGGAAATATTATTCATTATTGTCCTTGAAAAAGAGGGGGTCTAATAACCACACCCAATATTTCGTTCAAATACTATAATAATACGACTTTTGTCTCAAGAAGGGAGATAGAGTAGAAATAGACTTTCTGAATGATAGATGAGTTTCAGTCTCCACAAACCATTTGTTGATGAAACTCTCCTTAATAGTTATTCGTCTTCAATCGATGAATGCTGTGAAGTATAAAGTTCAACTACACATTTTATCCTAGTCCGAGACATTACTATAAGTAGACTAGAAATCAAGACTTATAGTTTTGATCACTAAACTTGACAAACAAGCTTGATATAGCAACGCTTGCGAGTTCGACCAAGCTGTGCATTAACAATGGGAAATTCATAAGGCTATGGTAAGTCCTTTTTTCACTTAACTTGCATTGTTATTTATATTCCTTAGGTAAAAGTTTCATGAAATTGTGTATGAGAAGATAAAAGTGAAGATTAAATATGTTATTGCATTGATTAACCAAGAATGCCAAAGAAATGAAATTGACTATAGTTCGGTTTTGTTGAATTGGGAGTGAGAATGGTGGAACCCTTGATTAAATGTCTTTATGTATAAATGTGCTTGATAGATTCAACAATGTTAAGCTAGCATGTGCTTGTTAAGATTATTGTGCTTGATCGATTTAATGAGCTCGAAACTTCTCACAAAAAGATTATGGTTGATATGACATAGATGCTCTTAGGCCCTTGCAACCCCTAAGTCAACTGACATTGATGTTGAACTGATAGCTCCACCAAACATTAGTCAAGTTGTGAAGACTCAATTCATTGGTGGTTAAGGTCATGGGGAGAGAGAGAAAAATAGTCGGGAGAAAAACATGAAATTTTTTTCCTTATTTTCTAACTCTAGTCACTTAATTTTTTGTGTATTTTATTCCTCTTTCTATGATCTACAAGTGTGTGGTAGAAATTTAGGTTTTGGTTCGATTTTGGAGGAGTATTGTTTAGCTCAACAGCCATGGTAAAAATTGAATCTAACATGGGGTTTGCATATTTCCCCTCGTTGATAGTTTCTAATGGCAAGGAGGGTCACAAGATTAGTATCTCTTCCTTTGATGTTGGGATTGAACATCTCAAATCTAATATTGGTGGAGAGAACCAAAAGGGTAATGATGGGTCTATTAACAAACTTGAGATTGTTTTCCACGGGAAAGTAGTAAGGGTTTCTAATTCAAATGGAATAAGTGTTCCATTAGCATCTTCCTCTAAAGAATGGAGAACTTTGTTTCCATCTGAAAAGCCAATTCAACCTCGAATTCCAATGAAATTCTTTCCTTCAGCGGAGTTAAATGGCAAGAGGGTGGTGGATTATGTTGCTGGTGATTTCTCTACAAGAATCAAGAGATGTGAGGAATATGTTATTGGTTTATGTGTGGGTAAAAGACTATCCTTCCCAGCAATCAAGGAAGATGTGTCCAAGCTATGGAACCTCAAGAACGAAGTGATTATCAAATTACACAACAACTGTGCTTTCATTTTTGAATTCAAATATGAGGAAGATCGTACAAAAGTGTTAAAATTAGGTTCCTTTAACATATCTAAATGTCTTTTCATTGCGAGACCTTGGTCTAGTTTAACTGAATCTACAATTGTTAGCGTTAGAACCATAACCATCTGGCTGTTGATATGCAATGTACCATTGCACATGTGGGACATTGAAGGTCTGAGTTTAATCTTTTGTTTCTTAGGAAGCCCTTTATTGGCATATGATTATACCCTAAATAGGACTACATTATCTTATGCTAAGGTCTGTGTTGAATTTGATGTTGATTTCATTTATCCTGAGAGCATTCCATTAATGATTGATGGAAAGATTGTTTTGGAAATGCCGGTTGAATTTATCTGGAAACCCCCCAAGTGTGAGTTGTGCAAGGTGTTTGGTCACTCCTCTAAAAACTGCACTCAAAAACTGAAACCAAAATGGAATCCTAAGAAGAATGGGAAGGATCTTGAGAAAAATCAAGAAACAATCCAGTGTAAAGCAATGGAGAGTGCAAAATGCGAGAATCAAATGGAAAAGCGTAAAAGTTCAGTTGGAAACATAATGAATGCAATAGAATCTGAAGCTATGGTGACTCAAGTTGGGGATACGCAACAGCTGAATGCATTAATCAATAATCCTCAACTGACTATTATGGATGGTGGCAATGAATATGTGGTTGAAAAAAATGCTCAAGTTGTTGTCTCTACTGTGAATGGGATTGCAGCAGCTGATTCATCTTTTGTGATTGATTTATCCTCATATAAAAAGGGTAGCGGTGTTTGCAAAAATTTGGATAGAGCAACAACGGAAAGTGAGAAGGTTACAACTACAAAGTCGGATTCATCAAAGGAGAAGGTTATAGAGAATGAACCTATTCAAAAACCCTTCCATTTGTCTAGTGACTATCCATACCAATGGAAAGATTTATCGGTCAAGGCTTCTCTACCTAATATTGATGCTTATCCTACAGTAACAAAGGTTTCACCAGCAAGAGGACAAGTATCAAGGGGGTTCAAGCTACTACAAAAAAAATTCCAAGTGCAGAATGAAAAAGAACCACAATCCTTTTATGGCAGGGGATCACCCTGGCTTTATACCTGATAAGAGGAAAGGCGATCTTGGTGGTCAAATGAAAAAGCTTTTACCTCTGTAGGAGAATCTGATGGGAAATTGAAGGATGCTCCAAGTAGGAAATCTCCTTCTAAGATTGTCTCGTCGACCAACAGATCTGTCATCCGCAACCAAACCTCCGTCAATAATTCTTTCAAAGTTTTGAATAACTGGGTTACTCGGGATATAACATAATATGAGGATGATCATGACAAAGACTATGTTGTGGAAGATGACAAATACTCTCTGAGTTATGAAAAAATCTGGCAGAAAAACAGACCGAGGACTTTTAAGGCTCAAATGGAATGGTGAGATTCCCAACAAGGAAAATTCTGTAAATTTGGGAGAGGCCAAAGATCTGCAGCTAAAAAGCAAAAGTAGTTTACTGTTTTTTAAATCATTGTATGTAGTTTGCATTGGTGGAGAGTTGGTTTATACCGCTCTTTTAGTTTCCTTTTCTTTGATTCTGGTGGAATTTACTCTTACCTTTAGGCTCGCCCAGGCGCTCTCATCTTGTACTCTTTTTTATTTTTTCTTCACAAGGAATGAAGTCAAAAAAAAATTAAAACAAAAAAAATGAAGACTCAATGGGGATTCTAGTGCAACTAAATTTCCCGAAGTGGCCAGCACTGTGGTTCATCTATGGAAACTGCCCCTAGTAAAAAGAATTTACCTGTCACTACCGACTTCCAAAAGGACTGGTCGGTCAAAATTTGTATATATCCCAAACACAAATTTCTGTGAGGGATGATATTTCTTTCTTCCTTCTATCTCTGCTTCAAACCTTTTTCATCCCTCTTTCAATCACCACCGCATCTCGTCTGAAATATTCTTCTTCTTTTTCTACCCTTTCGTTCTCCTTTTCTTTTATCCTCTTTGTAAACCTAACGATGGATCCCAATGCGAACGGGAGTTCCTCTGATGGAGAAACTAACGATGTTAAAACCCTAAACCACCATACAGCAGAGGAGAAACCTCACCAAAACCATCATCATCATACCGGAGATGGTGCTAGCCCTGGGTAAGTTTTTTTTTTTCTTCTTTTCCTGTTGTTGTTTAATTATGTGTTTGTTCTCGATTCGTATAGTCATTATTTGTTATCGCACTTTTCTAGGGCAATTTTTTTTTATTGTTGATCGTTTTAGTGGATCTTGGTTCTAGTTTTGATGAAAATTTGATACTAGAGGAACTTGCTTTGCTAATTCCTTGTTTTTGCAGAAATCATTATCAAATAACCCTAGATTGATACCCTTAGCTTTTAGCTGCTCTATTTGATTTTGACTATTTCGACTGATTCTTAATTGCATGCCTTTTCACCCAATTCAACTATTCATGGCCTTTCTGCTGCTGTTGTTAAACTTATTGAAAGATGTATTTTTGTTTGTGAGACTGATTATCTTATTATGTATTTTTGTTTGTGAGAGTGATTATCTTATTATGCAATCTACGTTGTGGGTGTTTTCAGGAAGATTTTTATTGGTGGTCTAGCCAAGGAGACTACTACTCGTAAGTTCTAAGATTTTTGCCCTCAATTTTCTTGTTACTGCTTCCGTTGGTTTTGTTCTCACGTTGTTGTTTCTCTTTTTGTGCTCAATGCAGTTCAGTTTACCAAGTATTTTGGTAAATATGGAGAAATCACAGACTATGTGATAATGAAAGATCGAGTAAGTGGGCAGCCCCGTGGATTCGGTTTTGTGACTTATTCAGATGCCTCTGTAGTTGACAGAGTTATCGAAGATACTCATGTTATTAATGGAAAACAAGTATGATTCGGACCTGTGTGTGGTTTTTGAGTATAATTGTTTCCTTATGTGTTATGCCGAAGCCTTGCAGCGATTCAGGATTTTGACTTTTGTTTTTTTTCTTTCCTTCTATAGGTTGAAATCAAGCGGACCATACCTAAGGGAACCATGGGATCCAAGGATTTGAAGACCAAAAAGATCTTCGTGGGCGGTATTCCTACTAGCGTAAACGAAGGTGGTTCTATGTTTTAATGTGCTCAGTTTTTTCTTACATACAGCGTGGTTCTCCATTACCGTTAGCGTCATCTTTTTGATATTGATTTTTTCTTCAAATGTGCCAGATGAATTTAGTGGGTTTTTCTCTAAGTTTGGAGAGGTCAAGGAACATCAAATCATGCGGGACCATGCAAGCACTCGTTCTCGGGGTTTTGGGTTTATTACATTTGATAGTGAGGAATCTGTCGATAACATTCTGTCTCAAGGGAACAAGATCGAATTTGCTGGATCTCAGGTTAGTTTAGAGCCTACTAGGAAAATTACGCAAATTGGTAGCACAGTTTCTTGCTTATTTCTCACCTGTTTCAAATGTTTGGCACTTCCAATTCTGGATTCTTTTTCACAAAATTTGATAAAACAAGAAGTTGTATTCACACCTTACATCCAAAGATTGGGGGATCTTTGTTGATACTGTTGATAGGATATTTAGTTTTTTTTAGCTGATGTTGGGTGGTAGTCCTGGAAGCTATCTGCTTTTACTTTGTTGGTCACTAATGGTTTTTTGGTGTGTGTGGGGGGTATTTCTTGTACAAGGTATAAGAGGGGTGTGTGGATCTGGCAGTCTAGGTTAATGTTTTTGTTTTGTTGTAGGTGGAGATCAAGAAAGCAGAACCCAAGAAATCTAACCCCCCATTGGCACCACCCAGGCATTTTTCCAATTCTAGGCCCAGTACTTATGGTGGCGCTGGTGCATTTGGGGATGCTTATGATGGGTATGGTGCCGGTGGTGGTGGGTCCTATAGATCAGGCGGGATATATGGGGGTAGACCAGGTGGCTATGCAGGATATGGCGCTAGTGAATTCGGTGGTGGATATGGATATGGATATGGTGGTAGCGGTCTAGGCGATTATAGACAGTCTTCTCTAGGATATGCAGGCCGTTATGGCGGAGGCTTCAATAGAGGTTATGACCTAGGAGGTGGTTATGGTGGAGGAGCTGGTGAGGGTTATGATGGCTATGGTGGCGGTGCTGGTGGTTATGGTAGTAGCTATGATGCAGGCTTTACGAGTGGCTACCGAGGTAGCGGTGGAAGCTCCCTATATGGAAATAGAGGTGGTTATGGAGGTAGTGGTGGTGGTCGTTACCATCCTTATGCAAGGTAGAGAATTCCAATAGCAGTGTCAATGGTCCATGGAAGAACAAAGCAGAACAACTTAGTCTTCTATTGTTAGCTTCAAGCGGCTAGAGAAGGGTAGATCATCTTGCTTACTGATGCGATCCTTAGCAAAACAGGACTTAGTTGTCTATTGTTAGCTTAATGATGCGACCCTTAGAATTTTAATCTATTTTAGTTTTTCGTTTGTGTTACTGCTTGGTCTATTCATAGTTTTCTGAACTTCTAGATATACTCTGTTTGATAAGATGAACATCGGATAATTAATCTTTTCTTTGATGTCTTGGTTGTTCAAAGATAAATGAAGAAGAAACTCTTAGAAACCTGTCTTTTGAAATCTTACTTGAGCTTTCTATGTAGATCGATGTTGGCAGTTAGGATATTTAGCCTTCATACCCTCTTGAATCTTTGTTCTCCTTACATCTGAGTCTAGGTATTAGGAATTAGGATGAGTTAATTGAAATTTTTTATTGACCCATTGATTTAAGGCCCAACTAAAATAGTAATATTTGGGAATTACCAACAAATTTTTTTTTCTGTGCCACAGTAGTAGTACAGTAAGTTTGACCCTCTTCCTTCTTTCATGACCTAGTGTATTGATGTGGCCTTCGTTCTTGTTTACAATATGCGATCAATATGTTGTCCCATCCTGATGGGTATGTTAATTGTTTCTTTCTTGTTTTCAAACTGTTTTTCACTTTCCAAGTACGGCCCAAGGCCTTCAAAGTCACCGTATGTATTGTTCTTTTTTTACAATTTTCTTTTGCATATTAGTAGTACAGTAAGTTTGAGCCTCTTCCTTATTCTTGGCCCAGCGTATTGATGTGGCCTTCGTTCTTGTTTATAATATGCAATCAATATGTTCTCCCATTGTCCCATCCTGATGGGTATTTCAAGTGTTTCTTGTCTTGTTTCGAACTTGTTTTCACTTTCCAAGTACGGCCCAACGGCATCTTTGAAGTCTTGTATTGTTTGTTTTTTTCTGCATAGAATAGAAATACAAAACAAGATTCCCCCAATGCCATGTGAGGGAAAATTTTAGTTCATTTTTTGGGGGCTTTGTTTTAAATTGACAAACAAAAACTTGTAGTATCCCCCTTGGCCCTAAAATCTGAATGGCAATCTTTTAGAAATTTTTGTTTGTTTTTGTAAATTCAGTTGCTACTCTTGTTTCCTTGTCTTCTCCCAGCAATCTGAGGTCTTCAATTCTTACTGGTAACTTTAGCAGTTGTGGCTTGGACACTAACGAAGCTTATATTGAGATTGGAAGAGGTTCAACCATTATCTAAACCTGAAGTACACAGAGCATCTTCTCAAGCTTTTGTTACTATGCTGCAACTTAGACAGTCTTCTTTCCTTCCTCACCCAATTGACAATGATTCATATAATTTTTTTATTATATCAAGCGGGATTCGAACCTCTGACCTAACAACTCGAGAGTTCGTCCCTAGCCAACTGAGCTAGCCCCAGTTGGTTAACATTGGGATATTGTTCTCTGCATAAGATTGCTCTGCAATACAGGGGACGAGATTCAAAGATATGGTTACAGTCATGCGGTGACAGTTCGTTAAGATGCTTGCAGATAAACAGTAAGCTAACGCTCAGATTTCTCATGCACAACCAGACGATCTTATCGTTTTTTACCATTTGATAAGTAGGAAGGTAAGCGCTTGGAGTTTTTTTTTCCTTTTATATATATGTTAGAAAATTTATCTGGATTCTGGAAAGCGTAGATAAGTTCCTGCATGATTATGTCCTATTGATATCAAAATTAGCAATTCCTAGGATGCTCTTGTATGATGTGTTACTGTCTTTTCAAATAGTTTATGCAAGTCTTCTCAGTTTTCATCATCAAATTTTTCTTACTAAAAATGATGGCGTATGGTTATTGAAGCAGACTAGCGATAATCACGGCATGAGTTCGAAAAAAGAGTCCAGCCTTGCCAATCACATCTACGAAGAGTGGTCAGCTTTTATGCTATGGTTCTGTTGGTGGCAGTATCTATCGCAACGATCCAAAAGCTTCATCTTCCGAGTTGCTTGAGAGTTTTAGTAGGTTGGTTTGTCTAGGAAATGCAGTGACAACAGCCAGTACGAAGTAGGAGATCTGAAGGTAGTATAAACAGATATAGCTTCGTTGAAATTTTAGGCATTTTTAGACAGATACAAGGGACCTTTTCTGAATCTAATTCAATATTTTGTCTATATCCTATTATATATAAAATTGTGTCTATAATCCTATATCCATAGGCGCCTTTTATTAATTTATAAAATCTGTTGATTTTTACTTTCCCAATCTGAGATGTATATGCAGAAAAGATTGTTGAAACCGAAAGCTTTTGAGTGACTCTTGCCTTAGAAGAGATCTATTTAGTGTTGTCATTTTAAGAATTTTGTGTGTGATTTTAAGTTGCTTGGTTGGTTCCAAAAAAGAAACCAGTGTGTTGGATAGGTTAAAACAGAAAAGTTTGTCTTCCCTGGGCAACAAATTTTATAAAAACAGCAAACAGGTAGAACCTTGAGTGAGAGGGAAACCTTCACTTGAGAGAAGTTCACATCAAGCTGGTCTTAAGTCTCAACACCGGTTACACATGCTTGGTTTCGTTATATCATCGATTTCAGTTGTTGAGTTTTAGATTTGTATGCCTGCAGGTCAAGCAAAATACCTCAGACCTGCTAACGTTTGGATCTATGACAAGATTACTCCTTTGATCTGATAGATTCACCCAAACATTGTAGAATATCTAATTTGGATTTGACACATAAATTGCATACACAGATAAAGCTTGACTGAATGAAATTTTAGGCGTTTTGAGATTAAATAACAAGGGACCTTTTTTGCATCTAATTCTGTACTGTGTTTATATTTTAGATTGCTATGTTAACATCTGTTGATTTACTTTAGTTAGTTAGTCTTGGTGGGGAATGGTGCAGCTTAATTGCTTAAAGAACCTTATTTATTTTGTTCGTAAAAGAAGAGTCTGATACAGAAAAGTTCGTTGAAAACTGAAAACTTTTCAATGGCTTTAGCTTTATGAAATATCTGTTTAGTGTTCACTCTCAAATTAACTTCTAATATTGCTGTCATTTGGACATCTTTATGTGTGATTATAAGTTGCTTGGTTGTTAGAAAGAAGAAAAATAGTGTTCTGACAGACTTTAGCGCTGCCAGTTGTCTTGGTATGCGAAGTGAGTGATGCTGTGTAAAGAGAGAGGGATACTTTCACTTGGAGTAGTGTGGATGGCTTAGGAGAGATAACTTCACTTCAAGCTCATCTTATCGCGTAATGGGGTTACACATGCTTGATTTGTATGCCCCCAGGTGAAGCAAATACCTCACACTCTGCTAATATCAGAGTGTATGAATATTTAACTTGGATTTTATGTGGTTCTGACAGTATTTAAGTTCCGAAGTTGAGGGGGTTTGTTTACCCTGAAATAAGAAAAGAATGAACTTCATGCAGGAAAAGGGGATTGTGGCTTTCTTAAGTATCGTTAAGGCCCTAATCTATGGGGTTCTGACATTATTTGGGTACCATGATGGAGGGGGTTTGTTTACCCTGAAATTCAGTTCATTTTTTGTTAGTGCAATACCACAAATTGTAGGGTTATATTAGAATTGGTGGTTAGCTGTCATTCATATGCTGGGTATTTTAGGGTATTTTACGAGGACCTGCTTGGTATGTGGATCCCAAACACCCGAAATAGTTCTACTTTCACCGTGTTATAGCCCTTGATATTTCGAGATTAAGTTTGTGATACGATTCGATTTGCTGAATTTCAAGAGGACTCGGTGTTAGAGTCAGCCCCCTAATGCTACTCTTAATCTCAGAGTGAGCCTAATGTCAAGCTCAATCTTAGAGGCATGTGGAATCAAGCTTTGACTGAGTTACAGCCTGGCATCAGGCTCATTCTTTGTTTGAACTGCTCTATCTATGCCAGATGCATTTGTTCAATTATCCACTACAACCAATGGAACTTGGGCCTTAGATTCTTCATGATATGTTAGCATGAGAAAACACTTCACATGTAACCAATTGCAGCAATTGGGATCGATTTGGGTCATGTGGTCTGAGAAAATTTGGTATGCAGTATCCAAAAGGATCCCAATTGTTGACATTTGGTCTGAGTTTCCTAGAAAATTGGTGGGGTTTTAGGTGTACTCATAAAATTGGCTATTTCAAACCCTAGTTAAAATCCTAGTTATTCTTCTTAAACAAAATAAGAATAAAAATTCTTTTAAGAAGTTTTCCTAGGCATTAATATCTTTGAGAAATTCTGCGTCGTTCCTGAACTTCTTGTCGTCAACAGCTATTTGAACATAAGGTTTGTGGAGGAAGGAGTCAATACCAACAAATCGTCTTGGCTGAAGATGTCGAATCAGAGCTTTCTGAATTTCCAAAGATCTTAACAAATAAGCCTTTATTTGTCGAATCTGCTTTCTTGTCTCTTTCAACTCATCAGAGAACTTCTAAGAGTTAGAAAGAACAACCCTTGACTTCCTCCTTTTTCTTTTCAAGTATGGAGACACAAGAGATTTTTCTTTTTCCTTGGTGATTGATGGCTTAACAATCATATTGATATCTTTTCCATATGAAGACCTGGTGCTTGGAGTTTCCATGGTACAGTTTTGTGAGAGGAATTCACAATTAAACTTCAACAAGCAGTCTTGAGATATAAAGAGTATCAGAGAAGGAAAAAGAAATGTAGGGTTTCTAAACCTATAAAAAGTTTGTGTACGCACAACTCACAACCCTATTAAGAGTGGAATTGTCGCAAATAACCCTCTTCTTTTGACATACATGTCCTTTCCAATATCAATAGTGATATGAAGAAATTCCAAAGCCAAATAACTCGAGACTAAAAAAAAACAAAAGAAAAAAAAAGTTTATTTTAAAGCCTGAGGTGTGCAGAATCTTGTCTCTTTTGAACAGGCACATGAGACAAGATGCACAAAAACAACACAATCAGGTTGTGATGTTGTGAACGATGATTTGTCCACCATGACCCTTTTGTACGGAATCAATGGAATTCTGCCTTTCCGCATGTTTAGACAAGGTTTTCCTCTCTAATGGTCTATATCTATCTTTGGAAACTAGTCTCTTCGAAGAGGACAATATCTTACATACCTTAGCTGTTTTCTCTGCGAGTTTAAGCTTATTGGCTAAACGATCTGCTCTTCGTTGAAGCTTGTTGACATATCTCATCTTGTGTTTGTATTTGAAACACTTTGAAAATTCATGTCCCTTGAGAGAACAATAGAAGCATGTCAACGCAAAAAATGGTTCAGGGGCCTTTGAAACGCTAGCTTCTAGGCACATAATAGATCCTGAAACATTAGACAAAGGGTTTCCAAAAGACGGGTCAATTGATTCTTCCATATTGATTGGGCTCTCTTCTAAAAGATTATCAATATTGATGTATGTATTGCTACAATTATCAAAATAAATATTTTCAGACAGAAGAGCGACACTTGATTTCTTGTCTTCATCAGAATCATAATTGTCAGACATCTCGTCAAGTGTCGCAGCAAGACCTTTGTTCCCAATGTATTTTCTACGATTTGACACTCGTTTGCAAAATGACCAAATCCTTTACACTGAAAGCACTGAGGCATATCCTCGTCATCAGTTTCATTCGTGTCCCTTTTTTTTAGGAGGAATACGATGATGAGGTTTGACTGATGCTTTTGGCTTATCTCTGGAGAACCGTTTACTTCTCTTCAACATAAGATCTCTAAACTATCCTGTGATTATCGAGACTGATTTGTCAAGATCTTCATATGATTAATCCGTCTCAAAGTGATCATCCTCAGAAATATACACATTTGTACTTTTATCAAGTAATTTTGTGTCTTTCAGTGCTTTGAACGTAACATCCTTAGATTTGAACGAGTGTTCGTGATCAAAGATCTTAAGCTTCCCAACCAGCGTATTTCTGGAGAGGTTATCAAGGTTATTTCCCTCAACGATGGCATGCTTCTTAAAATCGTATCTAGATGGCAGCGATCTGAGAATTTTAATCGCAATGTCATTTTCAGGAATAGTCTTAACCAATGTAAAAGATGTATTAACAGTTTCAGACACTTTGTGATTAAACTCATCAAATGAATCCTCATATGCCATACGAAGGTTTTCCCAATCCGGAATTAAGGTTTTGAAGCCTAGCTTCCTTTTCACAAGTATTTCCTTCGAATACGGTTTCTAAGATATCCCATGCATCTTTAGACCTAGTGCAATTTGACATATGGTGCTGAATATTTGGGGCAATGGCATTCAAACCGTCATAATTTTTCTTTGCAACAAATATCTCAGCAGCATCGTATTCGCCAATATTTTTTGGAACATTGATGTTACCTACTGCAACAACGGGAGCATCATAGCCATTAACAACATATACCCATGATTTAAAATTACGCGCTTGAAGAAACACTCACATAAAAATTTTCCACCATTAGTAATTAGAGCCATTGAAGACTAGTGGTACGTTAATAAAGATAACACATGTGTCCATAAAGTCAGATCTCTACAAACACATACTGATAAGGTATTGAACGTGTTTTCCTGCTCTGATACCAATTGAAAAAGTGGGGGTCTAACAACCTCACCAAATATTTTGATTAGCAATTTGTATGGACAAACTCCAATATACTTTTATAAGAATCAGCTAGACAGTTAGACTCGATCAATAGAAAAATATATCAAAGATTTTTTATATCTCTATCTTTTGATTTAAATATTACTCAAGCAATCTCCGAGTCTTGATTAAATATAAGAGAGATAAACTTGGATAATACCAAAGACCAATATCCAACGATCAATCAATTTCCAATCAAGAACCAAATGTTTGATTTCACTATTGATCGATACAGTGCACGACCTGTGTTATTTCAATTATATAAAAAAATATAATGCGGAATAGAAATAACACAGACACCAGAAAATTTGTTAACGAGTAAACCGCAAATGCTGAAAAACCCCGGGACCTAGTCCAGATTGAAAACCACACTGTATTAAGTCGCTACATACTCTATCCTACTACAAACTAACTTCGGTCTGGACTGTAATTAAACCCTAATCAATATCACACTGATTCAAGGTACAGTTGCGCTCCTTACGTCTCTGATCCCAGCAGGATACTATGCACTTGATTCCCCTAGAGGATCTCACCCACAACCAAGATTTGCTACGACCCAAAGTCGAAGACTTTAATAAACAAATCTGTATCACACAAAAAAGTCTACAAGGATAGATAAATATGTCTCCCACAGATAAACCTAAAAGTTTTGTTCTGTTTTTTGATAAAAATCAAGGTGAACAAGAACCAATTGATAAACCGGACTTATATTCCCGAAGAACAGCCTAGTGTTATCAATCACCTCAAAATAATCTAAATCAAATGGTAGCGAAACTAGATATTGTGGAATCAAAAACAATGAGACGAAGATGTTTGTGATTTCTTTTGATCTTGCCCTATCGGAGATATAATCTCAAGTCAATCATTCAATTGAAATCGTACGATAGAAAACGTCAAGATCAGATCGCTCAACTACAAGAGAAGTAGTTTCGTCTGGCTTCACAATCCCAATGAAGTCTTTAAGTCGTTAATCGACAGGGTATCGATAAGAAAGCTACGATTAGGAAACAAACTAGTATCACACAGGAGATGTGGGGATTAGTTTTGCACAGTTGCTAGACGTCTCCTTATATAGTTTTCAAATCAGGGTTTTCAATCTAAGTTACCTTGGTAAAAAAGCATTCAATAATCACCGTTAGATGAAAAACCGTATTTATCCAAGCTAATATCTTTCAACTGTTAGATCGAAACTTTGCTTGCCACGCACAAATGAAATGTATTCATTTAGGTTTGAGTAATCGTACCTAAACGTGTACATGGGTTGGTTCACCAATGGTTACCCATATGAGTGCTTTCATAT
Organism: Papaver somniferum; assembly: GCF_003573695.1. NCBI lineage: Eukaryota > Viridiplantae > Streptophyta > Magnoliopsida > Ranunculales > Papaveraceae > Papaver > Papaver somniferum. The sequence goes on from NC_039367.1 coordinate 2,658,646, forward strand.
TAACCGTATTCATATTTCTCATAACTAGTTCAAATGATTCATAAGAACTAGTTCAAGAGTTGTTCAATTGCTTAGGTCTTTATACATAGACACAATCGAAAAAAAATCGGTTTGATTCATTTGAATCTTTTCATGAACAATATAGCCACAGTTTGCAAAGATTGCATTCCTTATAATTTATTGTTTTAAGTCCATGAACTACCGTTTTGAGAAATAACCGGCTTGGGTACGCGTACAAGTATGCGTACCTTAGCTTACCGGATTTTGCGTTGGTTTTAGTTTCCAAACTCAGCAGAATTTTCCGGGTAAAAAGTTCCTCCAGTATTATCACCTAAGGTGACTGGTTTTAAGTTCGTAAACTCCAAACTCAACAGAAATTCACGTACGTGAACTTCCGCATTACGCGTACGGGTACGCGTACCCAACTTGTCTCCTTTACCAATACTGCATGCACACATATGCACTCACTTGGTTTCCTACACATGGATTTATACACTAATGTGCTAACACACTATATGCTTACATCCGTAGGTGGTTACATATTCTCAACTCTACATTTTAATCATTGAATTATTCTTCTATAATGTTATAATAGTCGTTAGACATAAAGAATCGACTATCGTCATCAAAGATATTTTCAAGATTGAAACGTCATCATGACTTTCATTACAGGTAAAGATGAAAACAATTAAATCACAAGCTTACAAACACGTATTTCGAGAAAAAGATAGGCGGGTAAACTCGACTCGAAATAGAAAATGTGTATGTATGAAAACTATCATACTTATACTACTTTTGTCTCAAGAGTAGGATATATAGTAGATAGACTTTTGAGTGATAAGATGAGGTCAAGTTTGCACATACCTTTTAGTCGGATGAAGTTCCACTGGTTCCTTGAGTAGTTCTTCGTATTTTCAAGATAATCGCCATGAAGTCTGGAGCTCAACTATTACTAACTATCCTAGACCGAGACTTAGTCATAAGTATACTAAAAATCAAGACATATAGTTTTGATCACTAACATTGACAAACATGATTGAGATAGCAACACATGCGAGTTCGACCGAGCAATTCCCTAACAACACTTTTTAATTGCCTCTGTAACTCATAGTTACACATTAAGTTGGATGACTCTGTAAAACAACCCAATTAATTGTTGATATGAGAAAAAGATAGCCCTTAGGAAACCTTGGAGAAAGTTAAATATAAACAATATTCATTTCCTTAATATATCATATGTTTCCAATTTATATCGTATAATATTTGTGACGACTATAAACATTTATAATGGCGTTCAGATAGGGTAACCACGCAATTGAGTTCGTCTTAAGCTTGTGATTCTGGGTTATTTTTTTAGGAGTTCATTGATATAGGAACTTAGTCCTGGATATATACTATTTTCGAGATTAATGGAAAACCTTGACTGCATAATCTTGATTCATATGATTAATAGACAGATGGGGAATTATGCGTGATTTGGGTATAAGCCTTGACTGCTTTACATTTTCCTTTATTAAGCTTGGATTGTTGGACTTGTTATGTTCCAGGATGTTGATCTTGTAGGTGGTTTAATGTGCTAGCACATGAATGGCCTGTTTATTTGGCCTAAAGAGTTATCATTATTTAGCAAGCTGCGATCTCTGGTTTACTGAGTTTGCTAAATTGATATTTTTTTATCTGTTCAGCATTTTGGGCCAACATGTTGGCACAGTGTTCCAACTAGTTTTAGTTGTTGCTGCTCTTCTACAATCAAATTTGCACCTTAGAAACTGAAGAGTACATCAAATACTTGAGGTAGGTTTTTTTATGCGATATCAGTTTATGTTCTCAACAGAACATCCATTAGTGATGACGACTTTGTCGATTCACAATGAATACTAGCTTAATATAACGATTAATAATCTCATCAACATCTGTGGTTACACAATGTATCATATTGAATATAAGTATTCATTATCTCTTTATAGTATCTCAACTACTATATATCTTCCATGGATACTCTTAGGTAAAAACTGATGCAATATGATTATCTTTGATTAAAAAATTTTAAATCTTCTGAATTTTATGTGATGAAATTAGAGAATTTTAACTTGGGAAGCTAAGTGGATGTGTAACTACTAGTTACACATGCTAATTGGATATTTAGGTGCTAGTTACACATGCTAACTAGATGTGTAACTTATAGATACACATGCTAATTGGATAACATAAAAAGTCTATGTTTTTTTGTTTTATTATTTTTTTGCAAGCTCTTATGGAATGGGATATCATGCGAATTGGATGATACTGTACAATAATATCCATAAGTTAATAAGATTACACTGTAAATTATACGTGTCAGGTACATTTGTGGATCTGACTGTGTAATTGATTAATCTCATGTCTAAAACTTTCTTATCAGTTGCATATATAAGATTGAACAAGAAGTTATCTGAATATGAAGTAGAATTAATCTAAATATTTTGCATCGATGTATCTCTTAGAACTGATTTGTGCTCTAATTATCACAACAGTGATGGCTGCTGAGCTAGTACGCATAGCGAGAAGTGAAAGCATGGAGCCAGAGAGGCTAAGGAAAATTCCTCCCCTAATGTTCAATCTTAGGTATTCAAGTTTCTTTTAGAATAAAATGCAAACAATAAATAGATGGTAACCGCAATCACAGGTTTTTGTTTGTTATAATGTGGAAAGAAATCAAGCGACATCATGTACCACAATAAACATATAATACACCATCCTTTTTTCTTGGAAATTTACATAACATCATTCATCTTGAGCATGTTTCAGGATTTAGGATTCAATATTGATATTGTATAATGCTTTTCTTTCTTCCCTCTCTCTCTCCCCAAACACAAATATTTTTTTTGCATAGCAGGTTCAGGTGGTGCTGGTCCGACTATACTAGCAGCAATTTTTTTGCTTCTAAGGGAAGATGTTGTTGCTTATAATAGAGGTGAGTTTTCTGAAACTCTCTTTTGTCACAGTGTCTTCTTTTCAGGGGTAATTCTATACTTTTCAATGATTGGTAACTTTGGTAGGACAAAATCTTTTTAATAAGGAGAAATGTTTATTTGAAAATGGATCAGGAAGAGAAATATCTAGTTGTTGTAAGTTATCCGACTTTTATGAATGTGTAACTATTATTGCACATGCTAATTAGATGTGTAACGTTTAGGTACACAAGCTAAATGGATGTGTAGATACTAGTTACACATGCTAATTAGGTGTGTAACTTAGATACACGTGCCAATTGAATAAGATATAAAGTGTATGTGTTAAGGATGAACTTCAATTTTGATTGTCATTTATATACACAGATGCCAATTGAATAGGATATAAAGTATGCAAATAAAACTTTTTTTTTATTTGCAGAAAAGGACGTTCACCATCGCCTCATTGTTTTCTATGCAACACGGGCTGTTTTCTTTCGGAGGTATTTGTCCAAAAAAAAGTACATTGTGTGGATGAAAAATAAATATAAAAATGATATTCCAAAGACACTAATAATGTATTACTAACCGTTTCTTGTTTCCGATGCACTGGCGATAAGCAAATAAACAAAAAGTGTCTGATAAAGAACCAGACTCACCTCGCTCTAAATTTCTACTTTTTCATTTTGTATCTACCACTGCTAGATCGAGCCCAAATATTTTGAGTAGATCAACAACTCCTATCCCGAGTTGATCGATAATTCTTATCCTGAGTAGATCAACAAATACTAAAATCCCTCATGGTAATACAAGCAAACTGGTAGTGAATTATACCTTTACATAGTGCAAAACAAGAAGAAAATTGATTCTAGTTTATTTTTGTTTTTTGTTTTTCTGAAAAGAAAGCTGAACCTTATTATCTATACAAACCATTACATTATTTTTCTTAAGAATCTTAGACGAAACGCATGGGTGTTTGTGAAACACTTGACTTTTCATCTTCATTAGAGTCATAGTTGTCAGACATTTCATCAGGATTGCAGTTAGACCTTTGTTCCCAGTGTATTTTTTATGATTTGGACACTCATTTGCAAAATGACCAAAACCTTTACACTTAAAGCACTATGGCATATCCTCGTCATCAGTCTCATTAATATCTCTGTTTTTAGGAGGAACACGATTGTGAGGATTAACTGAACACCTAGGTTTATCTCTGGAGAACCATTTACTTCTCTTCAAAAGAAGATCCCTAAACTGTCTTGTGATCAACGAGACTGACTTGTCAAGATTTTCATCTGATGAATCGGCCTCAAAATTATCATCTTCAGAGAAGCAAACACTTTTAATATTGTCCAGTAATTTAGTGTTCTTTTGTGCTTTGAAGGCAACATCCTTTCCGTATTTGGATGTATGCTCATGATCAAAGATCATTAACTTCCCAACCAGAGTATTTCTGGAAAGAGTTGCGAGATTATTTCCTTCAACGATGGCACGCTTCTTAGAATCGTATCTAGATGACAGTGATATGAGAATTTTTATCACAATGTCCTTTTCAGGAATGGTCTTACCCAATGCAAAAGATGCATTAACAATTTCAGACACTTTATGATTAAACTCATCAAGTGGATCTTCATATGCCATACAAAGCTTTTCCCAGTCATAATTTAGGTTTTGAATCCTAGCTTTCTCACATGTATTCCCTTCAAATACAATTTCTAAGATATCTCAGGCATCTTTAGACGTTGTGCAAGTAGTCACATGATGCTGGAGATCTGGGGTAATGGCATGGATGATAACATTTAATCCGTTAGAACTTTTATTTGCGCCAAGAATCTCGGAAGCATCATATTTACCAATATCCTTTAGAACTGTTACTTCTCCTTCTGTAACTTTCGGAGGATCATATCCATTAACCACATAAACCCGTTGATGAGTGCCAAATATTGTATATATTTATCCCTTTTTGTTGGCATTTTAACTCATCTTTTGTGCATTAATTCTACATTTTATCCCATATTCTGTATTTTCATTGTTTTCAAGAATAAATATTTTTATTAATTAATTTTGCATTTTTAGGTAATAAATAAAGTTCGGATGAGTCGCGGAGCGAAAAGAGCAGAAAAGTAGTGAAAAGCCGGGAGAAATCACGCAAGGAAGCCGCGAAGAATGGTACGCACAACCTCATTTTCTACACACAAAAGCGCCTCCGTTCTCAGCCGTCAGATCAGTTCTCAGAAGCATCCGATGGTCGCTCCTTCATAGAGCATCAAAATCTGAAGTCTCTGCCAAGCACCACAGCGCTGAAATTCCAAGCCTTCAGATTAGATGGTTGTTGAATCCAACGGTCGCTCCCTTGCTATTCATCAACGTTTGATATCTCCGCCTTACACTACAACACCTAACCCCATCTAGAGCCGTTAACTTCGTCGTATAAAAAAATCCAGCGGTCGCTACAAGCTTCACTTCATCTCACCGTCCGATTGATCTTTCATCTCCCTATCCCACGGCTCAGCGTTGCAGATCATCAAACTCGATACACTCGCCTCACACCCTAGCGACCGAGCACCTACACCTCAACCAAACGCACCCTTCCCTTCTCCATCGAACCATCTCCTCCATCACCCCCTCTGCAGAACCGCCATGCCCCGTACCACCACCATCATCACCACCTCTCCCTGACGCCCCCAAATCACTCCCCTATTTTCTCCCCAAATCACTCTACCTATACCCATCATCACTATCACGTTTTACATCAACTAATCTCCTCAATTTCTCATCTCTGCCGACTGAAACCCTAGGTGAGAAATTGAAGATATAAGTTGATGTTAGAGCAACAATTGGAGCGGGAGATGACTCAGGAAGAGAAATAGAAGGATGGGTCGACGAGATGGAGCGAGAATTTCATCAACAGTAGGTAATTGGCAAAACCTAATTTTACTGACTTTGGGGAAAATTGGGGGAAAAGCTAATTTTGTGTAATGGGTATAAATTGGTGTTGGGGGAAGCATTAGGAGGAGACTATTTACCTCTCTGGACTAGCCAGTAGAGAATTGAACAAAATTTTATGAACTGAAAATTTCAGTGCTTGTATGTTTGTATGTTGCAATTTGCTTATGTGTTGTAGTCATTTGTTTTGCTGCAATTTATGTTTAACTTATCTCATATGATGTATGTTTGTTGTCACTTCATGGTTAGCATGAGCTAATCATTTTCAGGCCAAGGCTCAGTGAAGCCTTGTGCACTGTCAAGTGTGAATGAACTAGAGAGTTGCTTCCTGTGGCTATGTTTTGAATGTGCAAATGAGAGAGGCCAATGCTCATAGAGCCTGTGATTGGCTGTACTGTCAAAAGACGGCCAATGCTAGGGGTGGACTAGTGAGCAAGTTGGTGTTCTCCCATTTCTAGTTGTATGCTTAGGATTGAACTTAACCTAGACCATGTCACTTGATTAGGATACAAGGTGGATCATATGCTTTGGCTTGCCCACCACTTCTCTTTCAGTCAATCTTAATTTCAGACACCTTTAATTTCAGTCCTGTATGCTTGTATTTCAGTTACTTTTCTTGCTTTTTATTTTCCTGCATCTTGTAGTACTGTGCACTGAAGTCAGTGCACAATCCTGCCTCATCCTGCCCTTGGCTGCCAAGCCTTGGTTGTTTGTTGTTTTTCTTAGCCTGCTTCTCTATTGCTTTATATTGTGTTCTTGGTTGTATGCCTGAAACTTTGTTTGCCTTTAGCTCACTGCCATAGTGCATTGCTACTCTTTTTAGCCTAGGAAAACTTCTCATATGCTCCTCTCCCTGTGGACAAACCCCTACTCACTCTTTTATTACAAATATTGACCTTGTATACTTGCAAGCATATTGTGTGCATCTTTATCATCACACCAAGTTTTTGGCGCCGCTGCCGGGGACTCGGTAGCGGTTTGCTTGTTTTCTGATTGTTTCCTGATTTCTGTCTTGATTTTGCTTCACTACCTTGCACTGCTGAAAGTGCTGCTGCTGCTGGTGTGCAAGTGTTGCTGTGGTGTTGCTGCTAGCTAACTGCTGTGGTGTTGCTGTGGTGTTGTTGCTACTGAAAGTGCTGTTGCTGCTCTGCTGCTGCTGAAGCTGCTGCTGTGCTGCTGCTGAAGCTGCTGCTGCAACTGCAAGTGTTGCTCTGCTGCTGCAAGTGTTGCTGAAGCTGCCTAGCTGCTGCTGCTGCTGTTGCTTCTGATCCAACTTGCTGCCAACTGAAGCTGCCAACTGCTGCCAGGCCTGCTGCCAACCTCTTCTGCTGGGCTTGTGCAACAATCTCTGAACTGGGCTCGAACCAACTGAGCTGGGCTCAGTAACCTCAACTTCTGCTGGGCTTGCAACTTCTGCTCTTGGGCTTGCAACTTCAGCTGGGCTCCGTTGCTGCTGCTGCTGGGCTCTGCTACACCTGCTGCTGCTGGGCTTGGACGTGAGCTGCTAGGACGATCCTAAAGCCCAACTGGGCCTTGCAACTAAAAGGGGACTAAAAGCCTATTTTTGGGCTTCCCTCCAAAAACAAGTAAGCCTAACCCATGAGTTAACCCACTTGGGCCTCATTTAAATTCAAATTTGGGCTTGTAATAATTAATTTAATTATTTATTTGGGATTGTAATAATTTTTATTTTCTTTTTCTTTTCTTTTTATATTTGGGACTGTAATTATTTTTTTTTTTGTTTTTCTTTATTTTTCTTTTATTTTTCTTTTATTTTTCTTTTTTTTTCTTTTATGGGCTTGTCTTAATTATTATTATTATTGTTTTTATTTTCTTTTATGAGTTGTGCTAATTTATGCTAGGTTTAGTTCAAAAAAATATTTTTTTTCAAAAACCCAAAATTTTTTTAAAACAAAAACAAAATCCCTTCTTTAAACCAAAACCCATTCAAAAACCAAATCTTCATAACCCTTGGGCCAAATTGTTTCCGATTGCTCTGACTAAAATGTTAGGTACCTACTAGGACATGATTGTGACCTACAGAGACCAGACAAACAGACTTGTTAGAATTAACCCAGACGAACCCATCGAAATTCTAAGTTCTGAGGGAGACAGTCCAGATCAACCAGAAACAATGGGAGAACCACGTACCCTCAAGGATTATATGTACCCAACTAGAGCCAGTCAACCGTCCTGTATTTTGCTACCCGAGGCTAATGGCCATTATGAGCTGAAATCTAGCACAATACAGATGCTTCCTATTTTTAGAGGTGTTGAGAATGAAAACCCTTACCACCACGTGAGAGAATTCGAGGAAATTTGTGGAACTCTGCGTTTCACTCAAATGACCGACGAAACCCTGAAGTTAAGGCTTTTTCCTTTTTCCCTGAAAGATAAGGCAAAGGCCTGGCTCTATGCTTTACAGCCTCAATCCATCATAACATGGGATGACCTCACAAAGGAGTTTTTCAAAAAGTTTTTCCCGAACCACAAGACTGCGACAATTCGTCAAAGTCTGAATAGCTTTGTGCAATTAGAAGGTGAGACCTTAGCTAGATACCTGGAGAGATTCAATGAATTATTGCTCCAATGTCCCCATCATGGTTTTGAAAAATGGAGACTTGTGCAAATTTTGTATGAAGGTCTAGATGTGTCCACCCGAACAACGGTTGAGTCAATGTGTAATGGTCTATTCGTAGATAAAACTGCTGACGCGTCTTGGGACTTCTTGATTGAAGTAGCTGAAAAGACGCAACAGTGGGAATCCATCCGTGAAACCAGAAAGACTACTTCCGAAGCAAAGGCTTTTAGGATTGAAGCGGATTTTGAGGGTAGAGCAAACATGGCATCAATAGTTAGGAGATTAGAAGAGTTAGAACTACATAAAAATTCAAAACCTTCCACCACTACTCTCCGAGAACATGTCGCTTCATCTATTTGTGCTGCTTGTAACGACCCCAACCATCAATTCCAAAATTGTCCCGATTTGCTTGCAATCCAGGAGTCTAGGCTTGAACAGGCACATGCCATGTTTCAAAAACCAGAGCATAACCCTTATTCACAGACCTACAATCCAGGATGGAGAAACCACCCTAACTTTTCATGGTCAAAAGGACCCACTCAAGGAGGACCATCTCAACCCAGTCAGAGCTATCAAAACAATCAGGGATATCAGAACAATCAAGGTTATCAACACCCGAGAAACCCTCAACAACAATCAAACTCTCAACAACAATCATATCCTCAACACAATACCGACAAGAGATTGTCCACCTTAGAGGAGATGTTCCAGAGTTTGATGCAAAGTCAGAAAAATCTAGATCAAAAGATGGATCAAATATGTGAGAGAGAAAAGGGTAAACTTCCGAGCCAACCCCAACAAAATCCAAAGAGGATATTTCAAACAGGCACAACATCCTGCACTGAAACCTCACCTGATCAAATCCATGCCATTACCACCCTCCGAAGTGGTAAAGTCATCGAGAACAACGTAGGCGAACCTAATGAATCTGATACAAATCCCACGCTGTCTCCACAACCCCAGAAAACCAAAGAATCTGAGCAAGTTGGAAAATCTGACAATTCTACTGCTGTGAATGTCCCTTTGCCAACTCATCTTCCTGTTGCTCCATTTCCTCAAAGATTGATCTATCAACAGAAAAGTACCCATTACAATGAGATGTTAGATCTGTTCAAAAGAGTCAACATCAACATTCCTTTTCTTGAAGCAATCAAGCAAATCCCTGCTTATGCCAAATTCCTCAAAGACTTGTGCACTCAAAAGCGCAAGCTCAATGTGCAAAAACGTGCTTTCTTAGCTGAGCAGGTGAGTTCCATCATTCTGAACAAAACTCCACCCAAGTTTAGGGATCCAGGATGTCCAACAATTTCTTGCACTATAGGAGAACACATGGTCAATAAAGCGTTATTAGACCTAGGTGCAAGTGTTAACCTACTGCCATATTCTGTTTATGAGCAGTTGGGTCTTGGGGAGTTGAAACCAACATCTATCACTCTACAACTGGCAGACCGATCTGTCAAGATTCCTCGTGGAGTGGTCGAAGATGTTTTGATCAAGGTTGACAAATTCTATTTTCCCGTAGACTTCATTGTCTTAGACACTCAACCTGTACAAAACCCAGACTGTCACATTCCTGTCATCTTAGGACGTCCTTTCTTGGCTACGTCCAACGCGATCATCAACTGTCGGAATGGAGTGTTAAAACTGTCTTTTGGTAACATGACGGTAGAATTGAATGTGTTCGATATTAGTCAACAACCTGTGAATCTTGATGATGATGATGTGCATGAAGTTAATATGATTGAAGGATTAATGCAAGATTCGTTGACTAACATTCTATCCGTCGACCCCTTTCAAGCATGTATGGAGAACTTTAACCCTGATTCCTATGATGATGCATACTGTAGTGACGTCCTATCTCTGCTCGAATCCGTACCTCAAATGGACGTCACTGAAAGGAAATATGAAGTGGAACCACCCCTACTCTCTGATTCCAAGCTTATTCCATCCATTGTTGAGCCACCCAAGCTTGAATTGAAAATATTGCCTAGTACGTTGAAGTACGCATTCCTAGGTTCTTCTGATACTTTACCTGTCATTATTTCATCATGTTTAGACACGGAACAGGAAAGTAAGCTTTTAGAAGTACTTAAGGAACACAAAGAGGCCTTAGGATGGACCATCTCAGATCTCAAAGGAATTAGTCCCACCATTTGCATGCACCACATTAACCTTGAAGAGAATGCCAAACCATCGAGGGAAATGCAAAGGAGACTTAACCCTAACATGAGAGATGTAGTCAAAGGAGAGATCCTGAAACTACTTGATGCGGGTATCATATACCCAATTCCCGATAGCAAATGGGTTAGTCCCATTCAAGTTGTGCCTAAGAAGTCAGGCATTACTGTTGTTCAGAACGACAAGAATGAATTAGTCCCTACTCGTACAACCACAGGATGGCGAGTATGCATCGACTACAGGAAGTTGAACACAGTAACAAGGAAGGATCACTTCCCGCTCCCTTTCATTGACCAAATGCTAGAACGTGTGTCTGGACACAGTCACTACTGTTTTCTAGATGGCTTTTCCGGTTATAACCAAATTCACATTGCTCCAGAAGATCAGGAAAAAACTACATTCACGTGTCCATTTGGGACGTTTGCTTATAGACGTATGCCCTTCGGGTTGTGTAATGCACCAGCTACTTTTCAGCGTTGCATGATGAGCATTTTTTCTGACATGATAGATAGTTTTCTCGAGATCTTTATGGATGATTTCTCTGTTTTTGGTTCCTCGTTTGACGAATGTTTGAAGCATCTTGCCCTCGTGATATCCAGATGTAAAGAAAAGAACCTTGTTCTAAATTGGGAAAAATGCCATTTTATGGTGAATTCAGGAATAGTTCTAGGACACATCATCTCAGAGAAAGGAATTGAAGTGGATAAAGCTAAAGTTGACCTCATTCAACATCTACCACAACCTTGCTCTGTGAAGGAGATCAGATCATTTCTAGGTCATGCTGGTTTTTACCGGCGATTCATCAAAGATTTCAGCAAAATCTCCAGACCTCTGTGCAGTCTTCTCTGCAAAGATGTTGCCTTCAATTTCGATGCTGCTTGTGTGAAGGCATGGGAGGAATTAAAAACCCTTCTCACCACCGCTCCTATAGTCCGACCACCCGATTGGAAGCTTCCGTTCGAACTCATGTGTGATGCCTCCGATTATGCTGTTGGTGCTGTTTTAGGACAGCGAGTTGATAGACTACCATATGTGATATACTATGCTAGCAAAACCCTTAATGATGCCCAACTCAATTATTCAACTACCGAGAAGGAATTGCTTGCCGTCGTTTTCGCATTAGACAAGTTTAGATCTTATCTGATAGGGTCTAAGATCATCATATACACAGACCATGCGGCTTTGAAGTATCTTCTTTCCAAGAAGGATGCTAAAGCTCGCCTTATTCGATGGATACTCTTATTACAGGAATTCGATCTCGAAATCCGTGATAAGAAAGGATGTGAGAATGTGGTTGCTGATCATTTGTCTAGATTAACTTTAGAGTCTATTGATGAATCTGAGCTGATTAGAGAATCATTCCCAGATGAACAGCTGATGTCTATCTCAGACCTTCCTTGGTTTGCTGATATTGTTAACTACCTCGCTACAGGTAGGATGCCCTCACGTTGGTCGAGACAAGACCGCTCTAAATTCCTGGCTGAAGTCAAACATTTCCTTTGGGATGACCCATATTTGTTTAAGTATTGTCCAGACCAAATCATTAGGAGATGCGTCCCCAACACTGAACAGAAAGATGTGATATCTTTCTGTCATGACCAAGCATGTGGAGGCCATTTCAGTGCCAAGAAAACCGCTGCAAAGATCTTGCAGTGTGGATTCTATTGGCCATCATTGTTCAAGGATTGCCATGATTATTGTGTTGCTTGTGAACGCTGTCAAAAGCTAGGAAGCATTTCGAGGAGAAACATGATGCCATTGAACCCCATTTTGATTGTGGAGATTTTTGATGTTTGGGGGATAGACTTCATGGGTCCATTTCCCATGTCTGACAGCAAGTTGTACATCCTAGTCGCAGTTGATTACGTTTCTAAGTGGGTAGAAGCCATAGCAACCAGAACAAATGACCACAAGGTGGTACTTTCATTTCTAAAGGAGAACATATTTTCACGTGTTGGTACCCCTAGAGCTATCATCAGTGACGGCGGTTCACATTTTCGTAACAAGTACTTTGAGTCTTTAGTACGCAAGTATGGCATAACTCACAAGGTTGCTACTCCGTACCACCCTCAGACTAGTGGACAAGTGGAAGTGTCTAATAGGGAAATTAAGCACATTCTGGAGAAGACGGTCAACCCGTCCAGGAAAGATTGGTCATTGAGATTGAATGATGCTTTGTGGGCCTATAGAACAGCTTATAAGACACCAATTGGCATGTCCCCCTATCGTCTAGTGTATGGAAAGCCGTGCCATCTACCTGTGGAATTAGAACATCGTGCCTACTGGGCAATCAAAGAGCTGAACTTCTCTCTGGACGAAGCTGGAATTCAACGGAAACTTCAACTCAACGAGTTGGAAGAATTGAGAAATGAGGCTTATGATAGTGCCAAGTTATATAAGCAGAAGATGAAGATGTTTCATGATAAGTGTATTCTGCGCAAATCCTTCACTCCTGGTCAGAAAGTCTTGCTGTATGACTCCCGATTACATCTTTTTCCAGGAAAACTGCGTTCCAGATGGAAGGGTCCGTACCTAGTACGCACAGTTTTTCCTCATGGAGCTGTAGAGCTGGAGGATGTCTCCAACAAGAACGTTTTCAAAGTCAACGGGCAGAGATTAAAGCCATTCCTTGAGCCATTTCCACCCGACATTGAAACAACCAACCTGGAGGACCCAGTCTATGTGGACTAAACTGGTCCACTCTTTCCCTAAATAACCAAAAAGTTTTCCAAATCTTTCCCTAAAAACCAAAAAATTTTCGTTTTCCCATCAAAACCAAATGTTTCCCAACAAAACCAAATTTTTTTCCAAAAAGTCCAATCCCATTAAAAACCAAATTTTCTTGTAGATAATGTGTTAGTTAAATTTCCTTTTGTATATATTTTGTGCTCATCCATTGTGACTCCTAATATGATGGATTTTTGCCTTGAATAACGGAGTTTTAATCGAGCTGCCGCCGTACAATCGGGTATTCTCTCTCCTTTTACTCTACTCAGCATGTTCCTCTTCATATATTGTTTTATAATTCTTTCCATATTTTGAAACATTGAGGACAATGTTTAGTTTAGGTTTGGGGGTATAGAGTAGATACCATGATAATTTGCCATAATTGAAAACGAACTCCTTCTTTTTTTGAAAAAATTGAAAAATTCGAAAAAAAAAATTGAAAAATCAAAATTGAAAAAAAAATTAAAAAATGAAAAATCATAAAAATGGAGCTCATTTACCTTGAAATGTGGACTCTTGTGCAAATATGTAATTATTAGGAGTCTTAGTCTAGATATTTAGGCACCCTGATTCTAGCACAATTCACATAGTGATAAGAAATTTGCACGCGCACGATCTACCAATACATGTTTGGCCTCGATCTTCAAGGTGTTTGATAGGAAGTTACGATTGCCAATCACTTTAGAATACTGAACGAAACTTGACTAGCTTGTTCTTTGGTTGGTTGGGATAGAAGGTGGAGGTTACATTAAGAAAGACAACCATCGAATTTAACTGGGTGCATCAAAAAGGGCTACCTCTTGCAAAGTGTCATGTAATCTTTTGTTTCTTTTTGTTATGTATCAAAAGTGTTTCCTTGTAAAAAAAAAAAAAAAAAAAAAAAAAAAAAAAAAAAAAAAAAAAAAAAAAAAAAAAAAAAAAAAAAAAAAAAAAAAAAAAAAAAAAAAAAAAAAAAAAAAAAAAAAAAAAAAAAAAAAAAAAAAAAAATCAAGTATTTATCAATTCCATCATCTCTTGTTCCAAAAATAAAAGAGAATAGTAAATGTAAATAAGAGTCATGTAATTTGTCATCTTTTGTTATTTCTTTGTAATAAGCAAGGAGGGTGTATGCCATTGATGTACAACGCGAGAAATTGTGAAATACCTCCAACTCATTCACAATTCTCGTAAAGTCCGGACAGCTAGCTAGATTTCGACCTCAGTTCTTAGCCTGAGAAACTATCTCTTGGTGATTAGTAGTCATGACTTCAGATCTTTCTTTACACATGTGTAGATACACTTTACACTCTTATCACATGTCTTTTTTTGTTATCAGTGCTAGGATTGTGCCTTCGATAGCTAGATTGACATCTCCATTTTGCTGTGAGCTTAAACTGTTTTGCACATGTCACGTTTGATGGAATCTGAGCTTATATTTTGACCTAGAACTTTGTAGGTACGTTCTAAGCAAACCTTCACGAGACTTCAACTCGTCCACTAGGGACACTTAGTGGTTTAAAAGGCTTAGTGCATACGCTAAATGCATTCGAGAAACCAGCGACAGTGGTATAGTTAGGATTTCCTTAGTTTTGTTTTACTTGAGGACAAGTAAAATTCAGGTTTGGGGGTATCTGATGAGTGCCAAATATTGTATATATTTATCCCTTTTTGTTGGCATTTTAACTCATCTTTTGTGCATTAATTCTACATTTTATCCCATATTCTGTATTTTCATTGTTTTCAAGAATAAATATTTTTATTAATTAATTTTGCATTTTTAGGTAATAAATAAAGTTCGGATGAGTCGCGGAGCGAAAAGAGCAGAAAAGTAGTGAAAAGCCGGGAGAAATCACGCAAGGAAGCCGCGAAGAATGGTACGCACAACCTCATTTTCTACACACAAAAGCGCCTCCGTTCTCAGCCGTCAGATCAGTTCTCAGAAGCATCCGATGGTCGCTCCTTCATAGAGCATCAAAATCTGAAGTCTCTGCCAAGCACCACAGCGCTGAAATTCCAAGCCTTCAGATTAGATGGTTGTTGAATCCAACGGTCGCTCCCTTGCTATTCATCAACGTTTGATATCTCCGCCTTACACTACAACACCTAACCCCATCTAGAGCCGTTAACTTCGTCGTATAAAAAAATCCAGCGGTCGCTACAAGCTTCACTTCATCTCACCGTCCGATTGATCTTTCATCTCCCTATCCCACGGCTCAGCGTTGCAGATCATCAAACTCGATACACTCGCCTCACACCCTAGCGACCGAGCACCTACACCTCAACCAAACGCACCCTTCCCTTCTCCATCGAACCATCTCCTCCATCACCCCCTCTGCAGAACCGCCATGCCCCGTACCACCACCATCATCACCACCTCTCCCTGACGCCCCCAAATCACTCCACTATTTTCTCCCCAAATCACTCTACCTATACCCATCATCACTATCACGTTTTACATCAACTAATCTCCTCAATTTCTCATCTCTGCCGACTGAAACCCTAGGTGAGAAATTGAAGATATAAGTTGATGTTAGAGCAGCAATTGGAGCGGGAGATGACTCAGGAAGAGAAATAGAAGGATGGGTCGACGAGATGGAGCGAGAATTTCATCAACAGTAGGTAATTGGCAAAACCTAATTTTACGGACTTTGGGGAAAATTGGGGGAAAAGCTAATTTTGTGTAATGGGTATAAATTGGTGTTGGGGGAAGCATTAGGAGGGGACTATTTACCTCTCTGGACTAGCCAGTAGAGAATTGAACAAAATTTTGTTGAATTTCAAATTTCAATACTTATCAGTAGAATATTGCTTATGTGTTTTGTTATCTCAAATGATGCTACTTGTGCTTGAATTTTTACATATGTTGAATGTGATTGTTTTACTTCATGGTTAGCATGAGCTAATCATTTTCAGGCCAAGGCTCAGTGAAGCCTTGTGCACTGTCAAGTGTGAATGAACTAGAGAGTTGCTTCCTGTTGCTGTGTTGTGAAGGTGTATTTGAGAGAGGCCAATGCTTATAGAGCCTGTGATTGGCTGTACTGTCAAAAGACAGCCAATGCTAGGGGTAGCCTAGCAAGCAAGTTGGTGTTCTCTCATTTCTAGTTGTATGCTTAGGAAAGAACTTAACCTAGACCATGTTACTTGATTAGGATACAAGGTGGATCATATGCTTTGGCTTGCCCACCACTTCTCTTTCAGTCAATCTTAATTTCAGACACCTTTAATTTCAGTCCTGTATGCTTGTATTTCAGTTACTTTTCTTGCCTTTCATTTCCTTGCATTTTGTAGCTATTGTGCACTGAAGTCAGTGCACTGAACTCAACCTGCCCTTGGCTGCCAAGCCTTGGTTATTTGCTGCTTTTCTTGGCTGTTTCTTTGATGCTTTACCTTCCATGCCTTGGTTATTGTCTGTTATCTTTCCCTGCTGTGGTTCTTAACCTGTTACTTTTCTTGCTTTTTATTTTCCTGCATCTTGTAGTACTGTGCACTGAAGTCAGTGCACAATCCTGCCTCATCCTGCCCTTGGCTGCCAAGCCTTGGTTGTTTGTTGTTTTTCTTAGCCTGCTTCTCTATTGCTTTATATTGTGTTCTTGGTTGTATGCCTGAAACTTTGTTTGCCTTTAGCTCACTGCCATAGTGCATTGCTACTCTTTTTAGCCTAGGAAAACTTCTCATATGCTCCTCTCCCTGTGGACAAACCCCTACTCACTCTTTTATTACAAATATTGACCTTGTATACTTGCAAGCATATTGTGTGTGTTTGATCATACACCAAGTTTTTGGCGCCGCTGCCGGGGAGCTGGCTGCCATATTTTTGAAGTTTTCAGAGTCTGCTGCTGTTGTTGGCCCTGCCAAGTTGCTGCTGTTGCTGTTGCTTGCTGCCAACTGAAGCTGCCTAGCTGCTGCTGCAACTGCAAGTGTTGCTCTGCTGCTGCCAACTGCTGAGCTGCTGCCAAGCTTGCTGCTGCTGCTGCTCTGCTGGTGCTGTTGCTGCCAAGCTGTTGCTGTTGCCAAGTTGCTGCCAACTGCTGCCAACTGCTGCTGCTGGGCCTGTGCAACTTCCTCTGAACTGGGCTTGAACCAACTGAGCTGGGCTCAGTAACCTTAACTGTTCTTGGGCTTGCAACTTCAGCTGGGCTCCGTTGCTGCTGCTGCTGGGCTCTGCTACACTTGCTGCTGCTGGGCTTGGACGTGAGCTGCTAGGACGATCCTAAAGCCCAACTGGGCCTTGCAACTAAAAGGGGACTAAAAGCCTATTTTTGGGCTTCCCTCCAAAAACAAGTAAGCCTAACCCATGAGTTAACCCGCTTGGGCCTCATTTAAATTCAAATTTGGGCTTGTAATAATTTATTTAATTATTTATTTTGGGATTGTAATAATTTTTATTTTCTTTTTCCTTTTTTTTATTTGGGATTGTAATAATTTTTTATTTTCTTTTTTGTTTTTCTTTATTTTTCTTTTATTTTTCTTTTTTCTTTTATGGGTTTGTTTAAATTATTATTATTGTTTTTATTTTCTTTTATGAGTTGTGATAATTTATGATAGGTTTAGTTCAAAAAAAATTTTCAAAAACCCAAAATTTTTAAACCAAAAACAAAACCCCTTCTTTAAACCAAAACCCATTCAAAACCAAATCTTCATAACCCTTGTGGGCCAAATTGTTTCCGATTGCTCTGTCTGACCAACATGTTAGTTAAGGTACCTACTAGGACATGATTGTGACCTACAGAGACCAGACAAACAGACTTGTTAGAATTAACCCAGACGAACCTATCAAAATTCTAAGTTCTGAGGGAGACAGTCCAGATCAACCAGAAACAATGGGAGAACCCCGTACCCTCAAGGATTATATGTACCCAACTAGAGCCAGTCAACCTTCTTGTATTTTGCTGCCCGAGGCTAATGGCCATTATGAGCTGAAATCAAGCACAATACAGATGCTTCCTATTTTCAGAGGTGTTGAGAATGAAAATCCGTACCACCACGTGAGAGAATTCGAGGAAATTTGTGGAACTCTGCGTTTCACTCAAATGACCGACGAAACCCTGAAGTTAAGGCTTTTTCCTTTCTCCCTGAAAGATAAGGCAAAGGCCTGGCTCTATGCTTTACAGCCTCAATCCATCATGACATGGGATGACCTCATAAAAGAGTTTTTCAAAAAGTTTTTCCCGAACCACAAGACTGCGACAATTCGTCAAAGTCTGAATAGCTTTGTGCAATTAGAAGGTGAGACCTTAGCTAGATACCTGGAGAGATTCAATGAATTATTGCTCCAATGTCCCCATCATGGTTTTGAAAAATGGAGACTTGTGCAAATTTTGTATGAAGGTCTAGATGTGTCCACCCGAACAACGGTTGAGTCGAAGTGTAATGGTCTATTCGTAGATAAAACTGCTGACGCGTCTTGGGACTTCTTGATTGAAGTAGCTGAAAAGACGCAACAGTGGGAATCCATCCGTGAAACCAGAAAGACTACATCCGAAGCAAAGGCTTTTAGGATTGAAGCGGATTTTGAGGGTAGAGCAAACATGGCATCAATAGTTAGGAGATTAGAAGAGTTAGAACTACATAAAAATTCAAAACCTTCCACCACTACTCTCCGAGAACATGTCGCTTCATCTGTTTGTGCTGCTTGTAACGACCCCAACCATCAATTCCAAAATTGTCCCGATTTGCTTGCAGTCCAGGAGTCTAGGCTTGAACAGGCACATGCCATGTTTCAAAAACCAGAGCATAACCCTTATTCACAAACCTACAATCCAGGATGGAGAAACCACCCTAACTTTTCATGGTCAAAAGGACCCACTCAAGGAGGACCATCTCAACCAAATCAGAGCTATCAAAACAATCAGGGATATCAGAACAATCAAGGTTATCAACACCCGAGAAACCCTCAACAACAATCAAACTCTCAACAACAATCATATCCTCAACACAATACCGACAAGAGATTGTCCACCCTAGAGGAAATGTTCCAGAGTTTGATGCAAAGTCAGAAAAATCTAGATCAAAAGATGGATCAAATATGTGAGAGAGAAAAGGGTAAACTTCCGAGCCAACCCCAACAAAATCCAAAGAGGATATTTCAAACAGGCACAACATCCTGCACTGAAACCTCACCTGATCAAATCCATGCCATTACCACCCTCCGAAGTGGTAAAGTCATCGAGAACAACGTAGGCGAACCTAATGAGTCTGATACAAATTCCACGTTGTCTCCACAACCCCAGAAAACCAAAGAATCTGAGCAAGTTGGAAAATCTGACAATTCTACTGCTGTGAATGTCCCTTTGCCAACTCATCTTCCTGTTGCTCCATTTCCTCAAAGATTGATCTATCAACAGAAAAGTACCCATTACAATGAGATGTTAGATCTGTTCAAGAGAGTCAACATCAACATTCCTTTTCTTGAAGCAATCAAGCAAATCCCTGCTTATGCAAAATTCCTCAAAGACTTGTGTACTCAAAAGCGCAAGCTCAATGTGCAAAAACGTGCTTTCTTAGCTGAGCAGGTGAGTTCCATCATTCTGAACAGAACTCCACCCAAGTTTAGGGATCCAGGATGTCCAACAATTTCTTGCACTATAGGAGAACACACGGTCAATAAAGCGTTATTAGACCTAGGTGCAAGTGTTAACCTACTGCCATATTCTGTTTATGAGCAGTTAGGTCTAGGGGAGTTGAAACCAACTTCTATCACTCTACAACTGGCAGACCGATCTGTCAAGATTCCTCGTGGGGTGGTGGAAGATGTTTTGATCAAGGTTGACAAATTCTATTTTCCCGTAGACTTCATTGTCTTAGACACTCAACCTGTACAAAACCCGGATAGTCACATTCCTGTCATTTTAGGACGTCCTTTCTTGGCGACATCTAATGCGATCATCAATTGTCGTAATGGAGTGTTGAAGCTGTCTTTTGGGAACATGACTGTCGAGCTGAATGTGTTTAATGTTAGTCAACAACCTGTGAATCTTGATGATGATGATGTACACGAAGTTAATATGATTGAAGAATTAATGCAAGATTCGTTGACTAACATTCTATCCGTTGACCCCTTTCAAGCCTGTATGGAGAACTTCAACCCTGATTTCTATGATGATGCATACTGTAGTGACGTCCTATCTCTGCTCGAATCTGTACTTCAAATGGATGTCACCGACAGGAAATATGAAGTGGAACAACCCCTATTCTCTGATTCCGAGCCTCTTCCATCCATTGTTGAGCCACCCAAGCTAGAATTGAAAACATTGCCAAGTACGTTGAAGTACGCATTCCTAGGTTCTTCTGATACTTTACCTGTCATTATTTCATCATGTTTAGACATGGAACAGGAAAGTAAGCTTTTAGAAGTACTCAAGGAACACAAAGAGGCCTTAGGATGGACCATCTCAGATCTCAAAGGAATTAGTCCCACCATTTGCATGCACCACATTAACCTTGAAGAGAATGCCAAACCATCGAGGGAAATGCAAAGGAGACTTAACCCTAACATGAGAGATGTAGTCAAAGGAGAAATCCTGAAACTACTTGATGCGGGTATCATATACCCAATTCCCGATAGTAAATGGGTTAGTCCCATTCAAGTTGTGCCTAAGAAGTCAGGCATTACTGTTGTTCAGAACGACAAGAATGAATTAGTCCCTACTCGTACAATCACAGGATGGCGAGTATGCATCGACTACAGGAAGTTGAACACAGTAACAAGGAAGGATCACTTCCCGCTCCCTTTCATTGACCAAATGCTAGAACGTGTGTCTGGACACAGTCACTACTGTTTTCTAGATGGCTTTTCCGGTTATAACCAAATTCACATTGCTCCGGAAGATCAGGAAAAAACTACATTCACGTGTCCATTTGGGACGTTTGCTTATAGACGTATGCCCTTCGGGTTGTGTAATGCACCTGCTACTTTTCAGCGTTGCATGATGAGCATTTTTTCTGACATGATAGATAGTTTTCTCGAGATCTTTATGGATGATTTCTCTGTTTTTGGTTCCTCGTTTGACGAATGTTTGAAGCATCTTGCCCTCGTGATATCCAGATGTAAAGAAAAGAACCTTGTTCTAAATTGGGAAAAATGCCATTTTATGGTGAATTCAGGAATAGTTCTAGGACACATCATCTCAGAGAAAGGAATTGAAGTGGATAAAGCTAAAGTTGACCTCATTCAACATCTACCACAACCTTGCTCTGTGAAGGAGATCAGATCATTTCTAGGTCATGCTGGTTTTTACCGGCGATTCATCAAAGATTTCAGCAAAATCTCCAGACCTCTGTGCAGTCTTATCTCCAAAGATGTTGCCTTCAATTTCGATGCTGCTTGTGTGAAGGCATGGGAGGAATTAAAAACCCTTCTCACCACCGCTCCTATAGTCCGACCACCCGATTGGAAGCTTCCGTTCGAACTTATGTGTGATGCCTCTGATTATGCTGTTGGTGCTGTTTTAGGACAGCGAGTTGATAGACTACCATATGTGATATACTATGCTAGCAAAACCCTTAATGATGCCCAACTCAATTATTCAACTACCGAGAAGGAATTGCTTGCCGTCGTTTTCGCATTAGACAAGTTTAGATCTTATCTGATAGGGTCTAAGATCATCATATACACAGACCATGCGGCTTTGAAGTATCTTCTTTCCAAGAAGGATGCTAAAGCTCGCCTTATTCGATGGATACTCTTATTACAGGAATTCGATCTCGAAATCCGTGATAAGAAAGGTTGTGAGAATGTGGTTGCTGATCATTTGTCTAGATTAACTTTAGAGTCTATTGATGAATCTGAGCTGATTAGAGAATCATTCCCAGATGAACAGCTGATGTCTATCTCAGACCTTCCTTGGTTTGCTGATATTGTTAACTACCTCGCTGCAGGTAGGATGCCCTCACGTTGGTCAAGACAAGACCGCTCTAAATTCCTGGCTGAAGTCAAGCATTTCCTTTGGGATGACCCATATTTGTTTAAGTACTGCCCAGACCAAATCATTAGGAGATGTGTCCCCAACACTGAACAGAAAGATGTGATATCTTTCTGTCATGACCAAGCATGTGGAGGCCATTTCAGTGCCAAGAAAACTGCTGCAAAGATCTTGCAGTGTGGATTCTATTGGCCATCATTGTTCAAGGATTGCCATGATTATTGTGTTGCTTGTGAACGCTGTCAAAAGCTAGGAAGCATTTCGAGGAGAAACATGATGCCATTGAACCCCATTTTGATTGTGGAGATTTTTGATGTTTGGGGGATAGACTTCATGGGTCCATTTCCCATGTCTGACAGCAAGTTGTACATCTTAGTCGCCGTTGATTACGTTTCTAAGTGGGTAGAAGCCATAGCAACCAGAACAAATGACCACAAGGTGGTACTTTCATTTCTAAAGGAAAACATATTTTCACGTTTTGGTACCCCTAGAGCTATCATCAGTGACGGCGGTTCACATTTTCGTAACAAGTACTTTGAGTCTTTAGTACGCAAGTATGGCATAACTCACAAGGTTGCTACTCCGTACCACCCTCAGACTAGTGGACAAGTGGAAGTGTCTAATAGGGAAATTAAGCACATTCTGGAGAAGAAGGTCAACCCGTCCAGGAAAGATTGGTCATTGAGATTGAATGATGCTTTGTGGGCCTATAGAACAGCTTATAAGACACCAATTGGCATGTCCCCCTATCGTCTAGTGTATGGAAAGCCGTGCCATCTACCTGTGGAATTAGAACATCGTGCCTACTGGGCAATCAAAGAGCTGAACTTCTCTCTGGACGAAGCTGGAATTCAACGGAAACTTCAACTCAACGAGTTGGAAGAATTGAGAAATGAGGCTTATGACAGTGCCAAGCTGTACAAGCAAAAGATGAAGATATTTCATGATAAGCGTATTCTACGCAAATCCTTCACTCCTGGTCAGAAAGTCTTGCTGTATGACTCCCGATTACATCTTTTTCCAGGAAAACTGCGTTCCAGATGGAAGGGTCCGTACCTAGTACGCACAGTTTTTCCTCATGGAGCTGTAGAGCTAGAGGATGTCTCCAACAAGAACGTTTTCAAAGTCAACGGGCAGAGATTAAAGCCATTCTTTGAGCCATTTCCACCCGACATTGAAACAACCGACCTGGAGGACCCAGTCTATGTGAACTAAACTGGTCCACTCTTTCCCTAAATAACCAAAAAAGTTTTCCAAATCTTTCCCTAAAAACCAAAAATTTTCGTTTTCCCATCAAAACCAAAATTTGTCTTTTTCCCAACAAAACCAAATTCTTTCCAAAAAGTCCAATCCCATTAAAAACCAAATGTTCTTATAGATAATGTGTTAGTTAAATTTCCCTTTGTGTATATTTTGTGCTCATCCATTGTGACTCCTAATATGATGGATTTTTGCCTTGAAATAACGGAGCTGCCGCCGTACAATCGGGTATTCTCTCTCCTTTTACTCTACTCAGCATGTTCCTCTTCATATATTGTTTTATAATTCTTTCCATATTTTGAAACATTGAGGACAATGTTTAGTTTAGGTTTGGGGGTATAGAGTAGATACCATGATAATTTGCCATAATTGAAAACGAACTCCTTCTTTTTTTGAAAAAATTGAAAAATTCGAAAAAAAAAATTGAAAAATCAAAATTGAAAAAAAAAAATTAAAAAATGAAAAATCATAAAAAAATGGAGCTCATTTACCTTGAAATGTTGACTCTTGTGCAAATATGTATTTTTATTAGGAGTCTTAGTCTAGATATTTAGGCACCCTGATTCTAGCACAATTCACATAGTGATAAGAAATTTGCACGCGCACGATCTACCAATACATGTATGGCCTCGATCTTCAAGGTGTTTGATAGGAAGTTACGATTGCCAATCACTTTAGAATACTGAACGAAACTTGACTAGCTTGTTCTTTGGTTGGTTGGGATAGAAGGTGGAGGTTACATTAAGAAAGACAACCATCGAATTTAACTGGGTGCATCAAAAAGGGCTACCTCTTGCAAAGTGTCATGTAATCTTTTGTTTCTTTTTGTCATGTATCAAAAGTGTTTCCTTATCCAAAAAAAAAAAAAACGATGTATATATTCAGAAAAAAAAAAAATCAGAAAAATACCAAAAAAATCAAGTATTCCATCATCTCTTGTTCCAAAAATAAAAGAGAGTAGTCAATGTAAATAAGAGTCATGTAAAGAGTTATTTTGTTGTTTTTTGTAATAAGCAAGGAGGGTGTATGCCATTGATGTACAACGCGAGTAATTGTGAAATACCTCCAACTCATTCACAATTCTCGTAAAGTCCGGACAGCTAGCTAGATTTCGACCTCAGTTCTTAGCCTGAGAAACTATCTCTTGGTGATTAGTAGTCATAACTTCAGATCTTTCTTTACACATGTGTAGATACACTTTACACTCTTATCACATGTCCTTATTTGTTATCAGTGCTAGGATTGTGCCTTCGATAGCTAGATTGACATCTCCATTTTGCTGTGAGCTTAAACTGTTTTGCACATGTCACATTTGATGGAATATGAGCTTATATTTTGACCTAGAACTTTGTAGGTACGTTCTAAGCAAACCTTCACGAGACTTCACTCGTCCACTAGGGACACTTAGTGGTTTAAAAGGCTTAGTGCATACGCTAAATGCATTCGAGAAACCAGCGACAGTGGTATAGTTAGGATTTCCTTAGTTTTGTTTTACTTGAGGACAAGTAAAATTCAGGTTTGGGGGTATTTGATGAGTGCCAAATATTGTATATATTTATCCCTTTTTGTTGGCATTTAACTCATATGTTGTGCATTAATTCTACATTTTATCCCATATTCTGTATTTTCATTGTTTTCAAGAATAAATATTTTTCTTAATTAATTTTGCATTTTTAGGTACCAAATAAAGTTTAGATGACTTGCGGAGCGGAAAAGAGCAGAAAAGTAGTGAAAAGCCGGAAGAAATTACGCAAGGAAGCCGCGAAGAATGGTGTGCATAAGCCCAAAAGACTAGAAATGGGCTCAAGAAGGAAGAATTGCTCTTAAAGAAGATATGGGCTTGGCATACCCAAGGCCCAAAACCCTTACCCAAACCCATTTTCTATAACCAAAACCGCCTCCATTCTCAGCCGTCAGATTGGATCCAACTCATCATCCTACGGTCTCTCATTCATAGAGCATCAAAATCTGAAGTCTCTGCCAAACACCACAGCGCTTAAATTCCAAGCCTTCAGATTAGATCACATTTAGATCCTACGGTCGCTTCTTTGCCTGCGCATCAAATCTCGATACTTCCGCTTAACACTACAGTACCTAACATCATCTAACACCGTTGACTTCGTTGTGTTTCAAAATCCAACGGTTGCATCGATTCATCTCTCATCTCACCGTTAGATCTACCAACCATCTTCGCATCCCGCAGCTCAGAGTCACAGAACATCAAAATTTGATGAAGCCGCTCAACACCCGAGTACCCAATACCTATACCCCATCGCCAAACAGCCCCTTCTTTCCATTCTATCGACCTCCTCCTTCTTCTCCATCCCTCTGCAGAACCACCACCACCTTCTCCACCTGCTCTGACTCCATCACCAACTCCTCTACCACCACCACACCTCCACCATCATCACCCCTACCTTCCTACAACTATTACCCATCTTTATAGCCCCCTAATTCGTCAATTTCTCCCCTGCCGAAACCCTAGGTGAATGGTTGACGAATTAGTGAAGCTAGAAAGAGAAATTGAAGGCATGGGAAGGAGCAGAGAAGGGAGAAGAAGCATGGGTTGAAGACGGACTCGTCTTATCACGTTTGGTAAGCTCGAAAATCAAAACCCTAGTCTACTGTCAATTTGGGGATTTTTTGTGTAGAACCCTAATTGTGCTTGTAACTATAAATTGGGACTGTGGGTGTGATGTAAAGACTGATGTTGGGATTAGCCCACATCCAGGACTCTCATGTCCTGTTAACTGTTAACTTTAGTTCAATTTTCAATTTTCAGTCACTGCTTAATTTCAGTTCACAGTTGTGTTGTTCTTGTTCATTGTTCCATGTTTTAAATCTTTGTTTGTTAATTTTCCTGTTAATGTGTTATGCTTATGTTCATATTCCTGTTATGCTTATGCCCAAGTTCTGTTAATGTGTTAGCCTGTATCATTTCTTGTTTTCAATTCCTGTTAGTGTTGTTTACTGTTAAATGTTCACTGTCAGTTAAATGTTCCTGTTGTGTTTAATGTATTGTTACATTTGAAGGAATGCTAGGCTAGGTATCTGTGAAGCAATGTGCTGATTGTGCAATGGCAAGAAATCAGTGCTCATAGCAAGCTGATGTTCTTGCCATTCTCCTTGTATGCTTAGGTTGTAGTGTTGATTGTGCACTGGGGGAAATTAGTGCTCACTAGTGACAATGAGCAAGCTAATTTTCCTCCCATTCTTTTAGTTTGCCTGTATCCTGCCTTAGCTTTGCTTCATTTCAGTTTCTTTATCAACCCTGCCCTTGGCCTTAGGCCTTGGTTCATCTTGTTTTGTTTTGCTTTTGTTCATTGTTTTGTTGCTGTTTAGTTTTCATTTGCTTTGTTCCTTGTTTTTGCACTGTGTTGTTTTCCTTTGGCTTGTACTGTTACTTGCACTGTTTTCGGTGGCTTAGGCCTTTACTGCTGTTTTCTCCTGCTGTGCACTTGCACTGCTTTGCAACACTGCTTTGCTGCACTTGCATTGCCTCTGCTGCACTGCTACATTGCTTTCCCCTGCTGTCTCTCCCTGCAGCTGCTGTGCTTGTGCAGTTTGCTACAGCTGCTGCTGTTGCCTTCCTTTCTGCTACACTGCAGCTGCCTCTGCAACTGCTGCTGCCTTGTCTGTTGCTGTCAAGCAAGCTACTACTTGCACCTGCCAAGCCAAGTCCAGCTCCTGCTGCCTGCCAAAGCCAGCTGAGCCCAATCTGGTTCACTATCAAGTCCAAAGCTCAACTCAAACTGATAGCCCTATTCAGCCAATCTGTGGGTTTAACCAAAGCCCATTTGTTTAAAACCAAAAGCCCAAGGTCTAGTTCACTGAGGCCCATTTCACTAAGGCCCAAAGCCCAGTTGTTTAAGGCCAAAGCCCATTTGCATTTCAAAGACCAAACTGAGCCCAAGCTCAGTTCTTTTTATTTTGAACAAACCCATTAGCACTCAAAGCCCAATTTAAGCCAAAAGGCTTCAAAACCCAACAACAATTTAGGAACCCAATTAGCAAGAAACACTTCCGAAACACACCCGATCTCTGTGGATCGACCCGTACTTGCACGAGCTACAACTGACGACCGTGCACTTGCGGTATTACTGTAGGCCCGTTTTCATCGCATCATTTTTATACACTAGTCCGGACCTGCCAAGTTTTTGGCGCCGTTGCCGGGGATCTTTTTGCATTTAAATATAATATCTTTAAAAGCCTACCAACTTATATCTTACGAGAATTGTGAAGATATAAGTTGATGTTAGAAATGACATCATATGGGGGGAGTTGTTTTGAACTTGTGCTTAATTGCCAAATATTTGTGGGGAGTGCGGCTGTGGAATATTTTAGAGGTTATCTTGTATCTTAATAAACTCTTTGATGAGTGCATTGATGAGTGCCAAATATTGTATATATCTATCCCTTTTTGTTGGCATTTAACTCATCTTTTATGCATTAATTCTACATTTTATCCCATATTCTGTATTTTCATTGTTTTCAAGAATAAATATTTTTATTAATTAATTTTGCATTTTTAGGTAATAAATAAAGTTCGGATGAGTCGCGGAGCGAAAAGAGCAGAAAAGTAGTGAAAAGCCGGGAGAAATCATGCAAGGAAGCCGCGAAGAATGGTGCGCACAACCTCATTTTCTACACACAAAAGCGCCTCCGTTCTCAGCCATCAGATCATTTCTCAGAAGCATCCGACGGTCGCTCCTTGCTGAGCATCAAAATCTGATGTCTCTGCCAAGCACCACAGCGCTGAAATTCCAAGCCTTCAGATTAGATGGTAGTTGAATCCAACGGTCGCTCCCTTGCTGTGCATCAAAGTTTGATATCTCCGCCTAACACTACAACACCTAACTCCATCTGGCATCGTTGATTTTGTTGTATCATATAATCCAACGGTCGCTCATCGCTTACCTCCGCATCACCGTCCGATCTACCTACCATCTTCGCATCTCGCGGCTCAGCGTCACAGAACATCAAGATTGGATGAAGCCGCCTAACACTCTATCACCCGAGCCCTACCACCTAACCAAACAACCCCCTTCTCCCATTCTATCGAACCCATCTACCACCATCACCCCCCTCTCTGCAGAACCACCTCCTTCCCTGCCGCACCACCATCATCACCACCACTCCTGCAACAGCCACCAAACCACCAACTCTCCACAACAACCACAACCCATCACTACTATCATCACCCCTATCACCTATTACTCTATTTCAACAACTCCACCATCCTCTTCACTGTTAGGATTGGATTTGGTGAATTAGATTGATAGATGAAGCAATTGGAGGCGTGGATAGCAGCAGGAGCATCAGAGGAAGAATGGGTCGTCGCACATGGGAGGAATTGTGCCATAAAATTAGGTAATTTGCAAAACCTAATTTCACTGAATTTGGGGGAAAATTGGGGAAAACCCTAATGATGTAATTGGGTATAAATTGGGACTATGGGTTGTGTTAGAAACGATGCTTGGAGTAGCCAACATCCAGGACTTTCATGTCCTGTTAAATGATAATGTGTTCTGCTTAATATTGTTTCCTGTTAATTGTTATGCTCCTGTTATGTTTGTTATGTTATGCTATATCCTGTTGTGTTCTGTGTGTGATTGTATTATCCATGTTATGTTTGTCTTAATTAGTTTGTGTGTTTGTTTCTACACATGAGCTTGTAAGTCCCCTGTTTAACTCACATGTTCTTATTCTGAGTTTTGATGCTTGACAACCATGAGGACTCTTAACTGCAACATGTTCTAATTCCCCACTAGGGTGAGAGAACAACTGAACCATGATGGTTAGCTATTAGGATGGTTTTTGCTGAGCTTAAAATAGCTTAGGCTAGTTAGACTCCTAAGTGCCCAACTGATTTGTGATTAGTGGTGTTGTAAGAAGACCACTAATGCTAGGGGTCAGTGGTGGCTCTAAGGAATTAATTAGCTACATTAGTTAGTAAACCACTGCCTAGTTAGTCTGTGATTGGTTGTGCCTTAAACAGACAGCCAATACTAGGGGTTAGCTAAGGCTGTAAGGTTGGTTAACTAGATATTTGACAAGAACTTAACCTAGGTGAACTGGCTAGGTAAAGGAAACTCTCATCCATCTCCCTGCACTTCCCATCCACAATTTCTTTTCTATGTTTGTTCTGTTAGCTTCACCACAACCCTGCCCTTGGCCTTAGGCCTTGGTTCATTCTTGTTTTGTTTTGCTTTTGTTTTGTTTTTGCTGTTTAGTTCTTCCATTGCTTTTGCCTTGTTGTTTCTTCCCTGCCCTGCAACTCTGTTGCTTCTCTGGTTTGCTTCCAATTTGGCCTAGAGCCACTGTTTACCACTTCTCCTTTTGCTGTTGCTGTTGCACTTGCCCTGTAGCACTTCTCCTTTTGCTGTTGCTGTTGGCCTTGCTGTGCATCTCTTGCTCCTGCTGCTGCTACTACCTGCTGTGCAGCTGCCCTACTGCTGCTACTGGTGCCTGCTGCTTCTTTGCCTCTGCCAAGCCTGCTGCCAAGCTGCTGCCACTTCTTCTCCTGCAGCTGTTGTGCAGACTTGCTGCTCCTGCAGCCAAGCAAAGGCCAATCCAACTGAGCCCAATTCACTTCAGTGAAGCCTAAGGCCCAGTCCTCAGTAACCAAGCCAAGTTTCTAAAACCAAAAGCCCAGAGCACAACTTGGGCTCATCAGAAGACCAAAACCAAAGCCCAAGTTCATTATTAAGGCCCAATCCAATTCAGGCTTAATCAAAAGCCTAAGTTTAAGGCCTAAGCCCATTTGCATTTCAAAGACTAACTGAGCCCAAGCTCAGTTCATTTTATTGTGAACAAACCCGTTAGTACTCAAGCCCAATTTAAGCCAAAAGGCTTCTAAGCCCAAAGCAAATCTAGGAACCCAATTAGCTAAATCACTTCCAAAACACACCCGATCTCTGTGGATCGACCCGTACTTGCACGAGCTACAACTGACGACCGTGCACTTGCGGTATTACTGTAGGCCCCCGTTTTTATCGCTTCAATTATACACATCTCCGGGCCCACCAAGTTTTTGGCGCCGCTGCCGGGGATTGGTGCTGTGTTTTATCTGTGTTTTTTAGCTATTTTGTATTTCATTGCATAGCATTTGCATCTGCATCTGCTTCATTTCATTTGCTGTTGGACCTGCCGTTCTGAACCTGTTTTTCCTCTGCTGGGACGCCACCAAGGAAAAGAACCAAAACCCAACTGGGTTTTTGCAACAATATCAGAGCAGCTGGGCTGTGCTAAAAAGGTAAGCCTAAACCCATTCCATTAAGAGAACCCAACCTGTGGGCTTCCATTTTTAATTTGTGGGCTTGTAATAATTTTTTCCATTTTTTTTGTTGGGCTTGTAATTTAAGTTAACTTTTGGGTTTGTATTTGAGCTTAACTGTGGGATTGTCCCTATCAAAATTTTGGGTTTCAAAAACCCAACAAACAACCTAAACAAGGTTAACTGAACCTACCAACTCAGCTGGGCTTCATTAGTTTCTGGGCTTACTAAAGTCGTTAGTGGGCCGTGTACCCAAACTCTAGGCCGAAAGTTGGGCTCTGTTTCACAACAGTTCTCCAAACCCATTGCCTCACCAAAGCACAACCAAAACAGTGGGCTTATCCCCATAAAAACCAAATGTTTCCCATCAAAAACCAAATGTTTTTCATTCCCATAAAAACCAAATTTTTCCCAAAAATCCAAACCCATTAAAAACCAAATTTTAGGCTTTGTAATATAGTTACTTAGCTTTTGAGCCCAATCATGTCTAGATCTTGGTCTACAGTTGGGGAATACAACAAATCCCTTAGAGAACTTGCGTGTGGACATACTTCACGTTATGAACCTCCCATAGACCATGATGTCAATAGTCATAGGAATTATTATGGACATTTTCAAAGTCCCGAGCCTCAATACTTGAACCCTAATGACTATTCACACATGCATCATTCGCCACAACGTGAAAATGAACATTTTGCTAGTGCCTCACCCACACAATCATCTCTGATCGATCAATTAGAAGCTCGAATCGTAGCTTTAGAAATGCAATCACATGAGGAATCTGTCACATCTAATTTTCTTAGGCAACCTGAAATCTATGCATGTCCCGCATGTGGTAGTTTAGACCACCCTGTTGAGAATTGTCATATTTTGCATAATTTTAGGCAATCTAGAGAAAATCCAAGGTATGAAATGCCCACAAATTGTGAGAATGGTAGTCATTGGGACCATAATCAATCCTTTGAGGGTTGCGATCAATATTTTGTAAACCCTAATGACCATGCACACATGTACCATTCACCACAATTTGAACATGAAGAATTTTGTACTCCCATGAATTTAGACTCCACCACAGAAGCTTTAAGACTCAGTAAGCAAAACTTTGATAAATCTACATCACGAATTCATGCATATTTAGATCAGATTTTGCTTCACCTACAAAAGGAGGAAATTCATGAGGAAATGTATGTTGTCCCTAATGAAGTGTCTAGTCCCATTCATGTAAATGATGTTGAATATGAACCTAATTTAGAGGAACATGAATCGACTAATGACACCACCACTGTTAATGAGGACCAATATGCATGCTACCATGATGATGATTATGATGATTATGATGATATGTTAGAAGAACATGAAAATATTGTGGAACCTATTGGTTCAATAACATATGGCTTCTCGCCCTTGACCTTCATGAATGTTGTTTTTTCTAATACTCATTGTAATTCATATGATTTTGATATTGACATGGGATTCGTACAATTATTCTGTGAAGATGAGCATGACATAGGAATAGTTGAATCTTCTGTAGACACTAATGCTAATATGCATGAAAATATATTTGATGTGTCTGATTCTCTACCTAGGTCACATTGTGATATTTCTCCTGATTTTCCGATGCATGAGAATAAATTTGTTGATGATGTTGATGACTCTGATTGTGATCTTGCCAATTTGTTTGATGATTGTGAGCATGTTGTGACACGTGTAGAAGACTTAGGAGATGTTGATGTGATTAGTAATGATGTGCCTATCGTCCTACATAAGTCACAATATGATGGCCTTCCACCCAACCTAGATTTGGTTTGTACCCATATTGTCAAACCGACTTTTCTGAGAGTCCCTAATCTAGGTTTGGAACTGTGTGCTTCCCAAGTCCTCTTGGACTATTTTGCTTCTAAGTATAATACATCTGAGGAACCACAGTTGGAATTAGCATGTTTGCCCGTCCCTAGCACAGTTCATTTCGAGCTAGACCTTTTGCATGATGAACCCCCGAAACTGCGCGATTTTGTTTTCAAAATTATATCTTCTGTAAAATCCAGGTTTGGGGGTAGCTCATTTTGTTTCACAGTTTCACTTGCGTTTCTTTCCTGTTATTATTGTGTGAAGCTGTTGAAATGTCTACACTTCGTCTTTTGGGTTGATCCTCAACTCTTTAGATTGTTAGTGTATGGTGAATTTTTTGTATATAATCCAGTAGATAAAATTTTAAAAACCCTTTTGTTCCTTTTGTATATATTTTGCTAATCCAATATGATCTCGGTTGAAATATGTTGGATTTTTGCCTTGAATAACGGAGTTTTAATTCTGCTTTCGCCGAAATCGGGTATTCTCTCTCCTTTTACTCTACTCAGCATGTCCCTTTCCATATGTTGCATTTTAATTCTTTCCATATTTTGAAACATTGAGGACAATGTTTAGTTTAGGTTTGGGGGTATAGAGTAGATACCACGATAATATGCTATAATTAAAAACGAACTCCTTCTTCTTTTTGAAAAAAGTGAAAAATTCCAAAAAAAATTAAAAAATCAAAATTCAAAAAAATTAAAAATCATAAAAAATGGAGCTCATTTACCTTGAAATGTTGACTCTTGTGCAAATATGTATTTTTATTAGGAGTCTTAGTCTAGATATTTAGGCACCCTGATTCTAGCACAATTCACATAGTGATAAGAAATTTGCACGCGCACGATCTACCAATACATGTATGGCCTCGATCTTCAAGGTGTTTGATAGGAAGTTACGATTGCCAATCACTTTAGAATACTGAACGAAACTTGACTAGCTTGTTCTTTGGTTGGTTGGGATAGAAGGTGGAGGTTACATTAAGAAAGACAACCATCGAATTTAACTGGGTGCATCAAAAAGGGCTACCTCTTGCAAAGTGTCATGTAATCTTTTGTTTCCTTTTGTAATTATATCAAAAGTGTTTCCTTCTTCCAAAAAAAAAAAAAAAAAAAAAAAAAAAAAAAAAAAAAAAAAAAAAAAAAAAAAAAAAAAAAAAAAAAAAAAAAAAAAAAAAAAAAAAAAAAAAAAAAAAAAAAAAAAAAAAAAAAAAAAAAAAAAAAACGATGTATATATTCAGAAAAAAATATCAGAAAAATACAAAAAAATCAAGTATTTATCAATTCCATCATCTCTTGTTCCAAAAATAAAAAGAGAATAGTCAATGTAAATAAGAGTCATGTAAATAGTCATCTTTTGTTGTTTCGTTGTAATAAGCAAGGAGGGTGTATGCCATTGATGTACAACGCGAGAAATTGTGAAATACCTCCAACTCATTCACAATTCTCGTAAAGTCCGGACAGCTAGCTAGATTTCGACCTCAGTTCTTAGCCTGAGAAACTATCTCTTGGTGATTAGTAGTCATGACTTCAGATCTTTCTTTACACATGTGTAGATACACTTTACACTCTTATCACATGTCTTTATTTGTTATCAGTGCTAGGATTGTGCCTTCGATAGCTAGATTGACATCTCCATTTTGCTGTGAGCTTAAACTGTTTTGCACATGTCATATTTGATGGAATATGAGCTTATATTTTGACCTAGAACTTTGTAGGTACGTTCTAAGCAAACCTTCACGAGACTTCAACTCGTCCACTAGGGACACTTAGTGGTTTAAAAGGCTTAGTGCATACGCTAAATGCATTCGAGAGACCAGCGACAGTGGTATAGTTAGGATTTCCTTAGTTTTGTTTTACTTGAGGACAAGTAAAATTCAGGTTTGGGGGTATTTGATGAGTGCCAAATATTGTATATATTTATCCCTTTTTGTTGGCATTTTAACTCATCTTTTGTGCATTAATTCTACATTTTATCCCATATTCTGTATTTTCATTGTTTTCAAGAATAAATATTTTTATTAATTAATTTTGCATTTTTAGGTAATAAATAAAGTTCGGATGAGTCGCAGAGCGAAAAGAGCGGAAAAGCAGTGAAAAGCCGGGAGAAATTACGCAAGGAAGCCGCGAAGAATGGTGCGCACAACCTCATTTTCTACACACAAAAGCGCCTCCGTTCTCAGCCGTCAGATCAGTTCCCAGAAGCATCCGATGGTCGCTCCTTCATAGAGCATCAAAATCTGAAGTCTCTGCCAAGCACCACAGCGCTGAAATTCCAAGCCTTCAGATTAGATGGTTGTTGAATCCAACGGTCGCTCCCTTGCTGTTCATCAACGTTTGATATCTCCGCCTTACACTACAACACCTAACTCCATCTGGCGTCGTTGATTTTGTTGTATTATATAATCCAGCGGTCGCTACAAGCTTCACTTCATCTCACCGTCCGATTGATCTTTCATCTCCCTATCCCACGGCGCAGCGTCGCAGATCATCACACTCGATACATTCGCCTCACACCCTAGCGACCGAGCACCTACACCTCAACCAAACGCACCCTTCCCTTCTCCATCGAACCATCTCCTCCATCACCCCCTCTGCAGAACCGCCATGCCCCGTACCACCACCATGTCCGTCTCCATCACCACCACCTCACCCCAAATCACTCCACTATTTTCTCCCCAAATCACTCTACCTATACCCATCATCACTATCACGTTTTACATCAACTAATCTCCTCAATTTCTCATCTCTGCCGACTGAAACCCTAGGTGAGAAATTGAAGATATAAGTTGATGTTAGAGCAGCAATTGGAGCGGGAGATGACTCAGGAAGAGAAATAGAAGGATGGGTCGACGAGATGGAGCGAGAATTTCATCAACAGTAGGTAAATTAATTTTTCACCAAAACCTAATTTTACTGACTTTGGGAAAAATTGGGGAAAACCAAAATTATGTGTATGGGGTATAAATGGGTGTTGGGGGAAGTATTAGAGAGAGACTATTGACCTCTCTGGACTAGCCAGTAGAGAATTGGAGAAAAATTTTTATGAACTGAAAATTTCAGTACTTGTATGTTTACAGTTGCAATTTGCTTATGTGTTGTAGTTATTTGATATGCTGCAATTTATGTTTAACTTATCTCATATGATGTATGTTTGTTGCCAAAACATGGTTAGCATGAGCTAATCAGTTTCAGGCCAAGGCTCAGTGAAGCCTTGTGCACTGTCAAGTGTGATTGAGCTAGGATAGTTCTTCCCTGCTGTGTTTTGATTGTGTAATTGAGAGAGGCCAATGCTCATAGAGCCTGTGATTGGCTGTACTGTCAAAAGACAGCCAATGCTAGGGGTAGACTAGTGAGCAAGTTGGTGTTCTTTCATTTCTAGTTGTATGCTTAGGATTGAACTTAACCTAGACCATGTCACTTGATTAGGATACAAGGTGGATCATATGCCTTGGCTTACCACCACTACTCTTTCAGTCACTTTTATTTTTCAGTCCTGTATGCTTGTATTTCAGTTACTTTTCTTGCCTTTCATTTTCTTGCACTTTGTAGCTACTTTGCACTGAAGTCAGTGCACTGAACTCACTCTGCCCTTGGCTTCCAAGCCTTGGTTATTTGCTGCTTCTCTTAGCTGTTTCTTTGTTGCTTTACTTTCCAAGCCTTGGTTCTTTGCTTATCTTTCCCTGCTGTGGTTCTAGTCTGTTTTTCATTACTTAGCTTGGTTCTTTGCTGATTTGCCCTGCTTTGCTCTCTGCCATAGTACATTGTCACCATTGTTAGCCTAGGAAAACTTCTCATATGCTCCTCTCCCTGTGGACAAACCCCTACTCACCATTTTATTACAAATCTTGACCTTGTATACTTGCAAGTGTTTTGTGTGCATTTAGAATTCACACCAAGTGTTTTGTGTGCATCTTGACCTACTCACCATTTTATTACATGAGAGATGTAGTCAAAGGAGAGATCCTGAAACTACTTGATGCAGGTATCATATACCCAATTCCCGATAGCAAATGGGTTAGTCCCATTCAAGTTGTGCCTAAGAAGTCAGGCATTACTGTTGTTCAGAACGACAAGAATGAATTAGTCCCTACTCGTACAATCACAGGATGGCGAGTATGCATCGACTACAGGAAGTTGAACACAGTAACAAGGAAGGATCACTTCCCGCTCCCTTTCATTGACCAAATGCTAGAACGTGTGTCTGGACACAGTCACTACTGTTTTCTAGATGGCTTTTCCGGTTATAACCAAATTCACATTGCTCCGGAAGATCAGGAAAAAACTACATTCACGTGTCCATTTGGGACGTTTGCTTATAGACGTATGCCCTTCAGGTTGTGTAATGCACCTGCTACTTTTCAGCGTTGCATGATGAGCATTTTTTCTGACATGATAGATAGTTTTCTCGAGATCTTTATGGATGATTTCTCTGTTTTTGGTTCCTCGTTTGACGAATGTTTGAAGCATCTTGCCCTCGTGATATCCAGATGTAAAGAAAAGAACCTTGTTCTAAATTGGGAAAAATGCCATTTTATGGTGAATTCAGGAATAGTTCTAGGACACATCATCTCAGAGAAAGGAATTGAAGTGGATAAAGCTAAAGTTGACCTCATTCAACATCTACCACAACCTTGCTCTGTGAAGGAGATCAGATCATTTCTAGGTCATGCTGGTTTTTACCGGCGATTCATCAAAGATTTCAGCAAAATTTCCAGACCTCTGTGCAGTCTTCTCTCCAAAGATGTTGCCTTCAATTTCGATGCTGCCTGTGTGAAGGCATGGGAGGAATTAAAAACCCTTCTCACCACCGCTCCTATAGTCCGACCACCCGATTGGAAGCTTCCGTTCGAACTTATGTGTGATGCCTCTGATTATGCCGTTGGTGCTGTTTTAGGACAGCGAGTTGATAGACTACCATATGTGATATACTATGCTAGCAAAACCCTTAATGATGCCCAACTAAATTATTCAACTACCGAGAAGGAATTGCTTGCCGTCGTTTTCGCATTAGACAAGTTTAGATCTTATCTGATAGGGTCTAAGATCATCATATACACAGACCATGCGGCTTTGAAGTATCTTCTTTCCAAGAAGGATGCTAAAGCTCGCCTTATTCGATGGATACTCTTATTACAGGAATTCGATCTCGAAATCCGTGATAAGAAAGGTTGTGAGAATGTGGTTGCTGATCATTTGTCTAGATTAACTTTAGAGTCTATTGATGAATCTGAGCTGATTAGAGAATCATTCCCAGATGAACAGCTGATGTCTATCTCAGACCTTCCTTGGTTTGCTGATATTGTTAACTACCTCGCTACAGGTAGGATGCCCTCACGTTGGTCAAGACAAGACCGCTCTAAATTCCTGGCTGAAGTCAAACATTTCCTTTGGGATGACCCATATTTGTTTAAGTACTGTCCAGACCAAATCATTAGGAGATGTGTCCCCAACACTGAACAGAAATATGTGATATCTTTCTGTCATGACCAAGCATGTGGAGGCCATTTCAGTGCCAAGAAAACCGCTGCAAAGATCTTGCAGTGTGGATTCTATTGGCCATCATTGTTCAAGGATTGCCATGATTATTGTGTTGCTTGTGAACGCTGTCAAAAGCTAGGAAGCATTTCGAGGAGAAACATGATGCCATTGAACCCCATTTTGATTGTGGAGATTTTTGATGTTTGGGGGATAGACTTCATGGGTCCATTTCCCATGTCTGACAGCAAGTTGTACATCCTAGTCGCAGTTGATTACGTTTCTAAGTGGGTAGAAGCCATAGCAACCAGAACAAATAACCACAAGGTGGTGCTTTCATTTCTAAAGGAGAACATATTTTCACGTTTTGGTACCCCTAGAGCTATCATCAGTGACGGCGGTTCACATTTTCGTAACAAGTACTTTGAGTCTTTAGTACGCAAGTATGGCATAACTCACAAGGTTGCTACTCCGTACCACCCTCAGACTAGTGGACAAGTGGAAGTGTCTAATAGGGAAATTAAGCACATTCTGGAGAAGACGGTCAACCCGTCCAGGAAAGATTGGTCGTTGAGATTGAATGATGCTTTATGGGCCTATAGAACAGCTTACAAGACACCAATTGGCATGTCCCCCTATCGTCTAGTGTATGGAAAGCCGTGCCATCTACCTGTGGAATTAGAACATCGTGCCTACTGGGCAATCAAAGAGCTGAACTTTTCTCTGGACGAAGCTGGAATTCAAAGGAAACTTCAACTCAACGAGTTGGAAGAGTTGAGAAATGAGGCTTATGACAGTGCCAAGCTGTACAAGCAGAAGATGAAGATATTTCATGATAAGCGTATTCTGCGCAAATCCTTCACTCCTGGTCAGAAAGTCTTGCTGTATGACTCCCGATTACATCTTTTTCCAGGAAAACTGCGTTCCAGATGGAAGGGTCCGTACCTAGTACGCACAGTTTTTCCTCATGGAGCTGTAGAGCTAGAGGATGTCTCCAACAAGAACGTTTTCAAAGTCAACGGGCAGAGATTAAAGCCATTCCTTGAGCCATTTCCACCCGACATTGAAACAACCAACCTGGAGGACCCAGTCTATGTGGACTAAACTGGTCCACTCTTTCCCTAAATAACCAAACAGTTTTCCAAATGTTTCCCTAAAAACCAAAATTTTTCGTTTTCCCATCAAAACCAAATGTATCCCAACAAAACCAAATTATTTTTTTCCAAAAAGTCCAATCCCATTAAAAACCAAAAATTTTCTTGTAGATAATGTGTTAGTTAAATTTCCCTTTGTGTATATTGTGTGCTCATCCATTGTGACTACTAATATGATGGATTTTTGCCTTGAAATAACGGAGTTTTAATCGAGCTGTCGCCGTACAATCGGGTATTCTCTCTCCTTTTACTCTACTCAGCATGTTCCTCTTCATATATTGTTTTATAATTCTTTCCATATTTTGAAACATTGAGGACAATGTTTAGTTTAGGTTTGGGGGTATAGAGTAGATACCATGATAATTTGCCATAATTGAAAACAAAACTCCATCTTTTTGAAAAAAAATTGAAAAATTCAAAAAAAAATTAAAAAATGAAAAATCATAAAAATGGAGCTCATTTACCTTGAAATGTTGATTCTTGTGCAAATATGTATAATTATTAGGAGTCTTAGTCTAGATATTTAGGCACCCTGATTCTAGCACAATTCACATAGTGATAAGAAATTTGCACGCGCACGATCTACCAATACATGTATGGCCTCGATCTTCAAGGTGTTTGATAGGAAGTTACGATTGCCAATCACTTTAGAATACTGAACGAAACTTGACTAGCTTGTTCTTTGGTTGGTTGGGATAGAAGGTGGAGGTTACATTAAGAAAGACAACCATCGAATTTAACTGGGTGCATCAAAAAGGGCTACCTCTTGCAAAGTGTCATGTAATTTTTGTTTCCTTTTGTATTTGTATCAAAAGTGTTTACTCTTAAAAAAAAAAAAAAAAAAAAAAAAAAAAAAAAAAAAAAAAAAAAAAAAAAAAAAAAAAAAAAAAAAAAAAAAAAAAAAAAAAAAAAAAAAAAAAAAAAAAAAAAAAAAAAAAAAAAAAAAAAAAAATCAAGTATTTATCAATTCCATCATCTCTTGTTCCAAAAATAAAAAGAGAATAGTCAATGTAAATAAGAGTCATGTAAATAGTCATCTTTTGTTGTTTCATTGTAATAAGCAAGGAGGGTGTATGCCATTGATGTACAACGCGAGAAATTGTGAAATACCTCCAACTCATTCACAATTCTCGTAAAGTCCGGACAGCTAGCTAGATTTCGACCTCAGTTCTTAGCCTGAGAAACTATCTCTTGGTGATTAGTAGTCATGACTTCAGATCTTTCTTTACACATGTGTAGATACACTTTACACTCTTATCACATGTCCTTATTTGTTATCAGTGCTAGGATTGTGCCTTCGATAGCTAGATTGACATCTCCATTTTGCTGTGAGCTTAAACTGTTTTGCACATGTCACGTTTGATGGAATCTGAGCTTATATTTTGACCTAGAACTTTGTAGGTACGTTCTAAGCAAACCTTCACGAGACTTCAACTCGTCCACTAGAGACACTTAGTGGTTTAAAAGGCTTAGTGCATACGCTAAATGCATTCGAGAGACCAGCGACAGTGGTATAGTTAGGATTTCCTTAGTTTTGTTTTACTTGAGGACAAGTAAAATTCAGGTTTGGGGGTATTTGATGAGTGCCAAATAATGTATATATTTATCCCTTTTTGTTGGCAATTTAACTCATCTTTTATGCATTAATTCTACATTTTACCCCATATTCTGTATTTTCATTGTTTTCAAGAATAAATATTTTTATTAATTAATTTTGCATTTTTAGGTAATAAATAAAGTTCGGATGAGTCGCGGAGCGAAAAGAGCAGAAAAGTAGTGAAAAGCCGGGAGAAATTACGCAAGGAAGCCGCGAAGAATGGTGCGCACAACCTCATTTTCTACACACAAAAGCGCCTCCGTTCTCAGCCGTCAGATCAGTTCCCAGAAGCATCCGATGGTCGCTCCTTCATAGAGCATCAAAATCTGAAGTCTCTGCCAAGCACCACAGCGCTGAAATTCCAAGCCTTCAGATTAGATGGTTGTTGAATCCAACGGTCGCTCTCTTGCTGTTCATCAACGTTTGATATCTCCGCCTTACACTACAACACCTAACTCCATCTGGCGTCGTTGATTTTGTTGTATTATATAATCCAGCGGTCGCTACAAGCTTCACTTCATCTCACCGTCCGATTGATCTTTCATCTCCCTATCCCACGGCTCAGCGTCGCAGATCATCAAACTCGATACACTCGCCTCACACCCTAGCGACCGAGCACCTACACCTCAAACAAACGCACCCTTCCCTTTCTCCTTCGACCCATCTCCTCCATCACCCCCTCT
The DNA here is from genome assembly GCF_003573695.1 of Papaver somniferum. Taxonomy (NCBI): domain Eukaryota; kingdom Viridiplantae; phylum Streptophyta; class Magnoliopsida; order Ranunculales; family Papaveraceae; genus Papaver; species Papaver somniferum. The sequence goes on from NC_039367.1 coordinate 2,700,203, forward strand.
GCAGAACCGCCATGCCCCGTACCACCACCATGTCCGTCTCCATCACCACCACCTCACCCCAAATCACTCCACTATTTTCTCCCCAAATCACTCTACCTATACCCATCATCACTATCACGTTTTACATCAACTAATCTCCTCAATTTCTCATCTCTGCCGACTGAAACCCTAGGTGAGAAATTGAAGATATAAGTTGATGTTAGAGCAACAATTGGAGCGGGAGATGACTCAGGAAGAGAAATAGAAGGATGGGTCGACGAGATGGAGCGAGAATTTCATCAACAGTAGGTAATTGGCAAAACCTAATTTTACTGACTTTGGGGAAAATTGGGGGAAAAGCTAATTTTGTGTAATGGGTATAAATTGGTGTTGGGGGAAGCATTAGGAAGACACTATTTACCTCTCTGGACTAGCCAGTAGAGAATTGAACAAAATTTTGTTGAATTTCAAATTTCAATACTTATCAGTAGAATATTGCTTATGTGTTTTGTTATCTCAAATGATGCTACTTGTGCTTGAATTTTTACATATGTTGAATGTGATTGTTTTAAACATGGTTAGCATGAGCTAATCACTTTCAGGCCAAGGCTCAGTGAAGCCTTGTGCACTGTCAAGTGTGATTGAGCTAGGATAATTCTTCCCTGCTGTGTTGTGAATGTGTATTTGAGAGAGGCCAATGCTCATAGAGCCTGTGATTGGCTGTACTGTCAAAAGACAGCCAATGCTAGGGGTAGACTAGTGAGCAAGTTGGTGTTCTCTCATTTCTAGTGTATGCTTAGGATTGAACATAACCTAGACCATGTCACTTGATTAGGATACAAGGTGGATCATATGCTTTGGCTTGCCCACCACTTCTCTTTCAGTCAATCTTAATTTCAGACACCTTTAATTTCAGTCCTGTATGCTTGTATTTCAGTTACTTTTCTTGCCTTTCATTTCCTTGCATTTTGTAGCTATTGTGCACTGAAGTCAGTGCACTGAACTCAACCTGCCCTTGGCTGCCAAGCCTTGGTTATTTGCTGCTTTTCTTGGCTGTTTCTTTGATGCTTTACCTTCCATGCCTTGGTTATTGTCTGTTATCTTTCCCTGCTGTGGTTCTTAACCTGTTACTTTTCTTGCTTTTTATTTTCCTGCATCTTGTAGTACTGTGCACTGAAGTCAGTGCACAATCCTGCCTCATCCTGCCCTTGGCTGCCAAGCCTTGGTTGTTTGTTGTTTTTCTTAGCCTGCTTCTCTATTGCTTTATATTGTGTTCTTGGTTGTATGCCTGAAACTTTGTTTGCCTTTAGCTCACTGCCATAGTGCATTGCTACTCTTTTTAGCCTAGGAAAACTTCTCATATGCTCCTCTCCCTGTGGACAAACCCCTACTCACTCTTTTATTACAAATATTGACCTTGTATACTTGCAAGCATATTGTGTGTGTTTGATCATACACCACCCGTGATTGAAAATCACGCGCTTGAAGAAAGACACGCATAGAATTTTTCCACCATAAGTAATTTGATCCATAGAAGACTAGTGGTACATTTATAGAGATAACACTTTTGTCCATATTCAGATTGCTACAAACATAGATTTATAAGGTATTTAATGTGTTTTCCTGCTCTGATACCAAATGAAAAGCGGGGTCTAACAACCACACCGAATATTTCGTTCGACAATATGAATAGACAAACTCCAATATACTTTCAAGAGAATCAAATAGACAGTCAGACTCAATGTAGAGAAAATTATATGAAAGAGTGTATATCTATATGTTTCACAATGTAATCAGAAAATCAAACAGATAGAATTCCGTGAGACTGATATTTATGTGAAACAACTTGAATGGTACCAAAGACCAATCTTCAAGAGTCAACCAATTTATATCATCAACCAAAGGTTGGATTATCTAATTGATTGATTTCAACGCACAACCTGTGATATTTCTATTATATAACAAAATATAATGTGGAAAAGAAATAACACAGACACCATAATTTTGTTAGCGAGGAAAACCGCAAATTAAGAAAAACCATGGGACCTAGTACAACTCTGAACACCACACTGTATTAAGCCGCTACAAACATTAACCTACTACCGATGAACTTAAGATTGGAATGTAGTTGATCTCTAATCAATTTCACACTGATCATGGTATAGTTGTGTTCCTTACGTTTCTGAACCCCAGCAGAATTCTACGCACTTGATTCCCTTAGCTAATATCACCCACAACCAAGAGTTGATACGACCCAAAGTCGAAGACTTGATAAATAAATATGTTTCATACAGAAAAGTCTATAGGAATAGATAAATATGTCTCCCACAGAATTACCTACGAGTTTTGTTATGTCTTTTGATAAATCAAGGTGCACAGGAACCAATTGATAAACCGGACTTATATTCCCGAAGAACATCCTAGTATTATTAATCACCTCACAATAATCTTAATTGTATGGTAGCGAAACAAGATATTGTGGAATCACAAACGATGAGACGAAGATGTTTGTGACTACTTTTTATCTTGCCTATCGAAGAATCAATCTCGAGCAAATCTTAGAGAAGATAGTACTCAATACGATAGAAAAGGGAAAGATCAAAACACGCAACTACAGAGAAAATAGTATGGTATGGCTTCACAATATCATTGAAGTCTTTAAGTCATTAACCTATAGGGTGTCGTGAAAAACCTAAGGTTAAAGGAGAATCGACTCTAGTCGCAACTAGTATCATACAGGAAGCCTGGGGATTAGGTTTCCCAGCTGCTAGAGTTCTCCCCTATATAGTTTTCAAATTAGGGTTTGCAATCAAAGTCACCTTGGTAACAAAACATTCAATATTCACCGTTAGATGAAAACCTGATTAAACCCAAGATAATATCTTTCAACCATTAGATCGAACTTAGATTGTTATACAAAAATGAAATGTACCCTGATTTAGGTATGAGTAACCGTACCTAAACGTGTACACCATGTTGGATCAATAGTATTTAACCGAGGTTAGCTATATAAACACTCTCATATCAACCTTATCTTAACCACAACCAGTTCAAATGACTCAAATGAAATTAATTAAAGAGTTTTTCAATTGCTATATTCTCATAGAAGTATACAAGAACACAATTGAAGCAAAATCGGTTTGATTCACTCGAATCAATTCATGAACATTATAACCACGGTTTGCAAAGAATGCATTCCTTAATATATCAATGTATTAGTTCATGAGCCAACCGATTTTAGAACTTTAACCACTCAAGTATGCATACGGGTACGCATACCTAATAGCCAGTTTGAGTTTGGGTTTGCCAGTATATGAACAGGTATGCACCTAAGTACACTTCCAAAACCCATCAAAAATTTCCGGACCTATACCTTACGCAAGTATGCTCACCGGTATGTGTACTTGGTACCCGGAATTTTACAACTATAAGTATGCATACGGGTATGCGTACTCTAGTTCCGGTCATGGATCACACACTTGCAAGAATGCATACTATGTTCATAATCCATTAGTTCTAAACTATATTTCAATAATTGAAACTTTCTTAGAGGATGACAATAGCCGTTTTCACACACTATTAGCATCAAAGCAATTTTCAAGATATTGAAATAATCATAACGAAACATTCCAAGTAAGATGTTACTTGGAATAACATAAATAAGATGTTATTTTTTTAAAGATGTTATTTCATTTTTTAATCATAACCAAATGATTGTATTACATAAACCATGTAAGATGTTACTCGACGATTTTCACATGATCATCTTTTGACTTTCATCAAGAATATAAGATGAACTTAGTTGAAGCAAAATCTTACCAACACATATTTAGAGAAATATGTAAGCGAGTTAAACTCAGCTCGAAATCTCAAATGTGTATAATTGAAAACTATATAGTAATACGATTTTTGTCTCAATATATGAGATAAAGTAGAAATAGAATATCCAAGTGATAGATGAGTTTTAGTCTCCACATACTTTTTTTATGAAGTTCCACAAGCTCTCCTTAGTAGTTCTTCATATTCAATTGATGAACGTCGTGAAGTATGATGCTCAACTACACAATCTATCCTAGTCCGAGACATCACTATAAGTAGACTAGAAACCAATCCTTATAGTTTTGATCACTAACATTGACAAACAAGCTTGATATAGCACCACTTGCGAGTTCGACCGAGCAGTGTTCTAACATCTGATGCCGGGTCGGATAGATAGACTTGGTTCCTGTTCACCTTGATTTATCAAAAGATGGAACAAAACTAATAGGTTTATTTGTGGTAGACAAATTTATCTATACAATATACTTTTCTGTGTGAGACATATTGGTTTATCAAGTCTTCGATTTTAGGTTATAGCAACTCTTAGTTGTGAGTGAGATCAGCTAAGGGAATCAAGTGTGAAAAAGCTGGGGTCTAACAACCTCACCCAATATTTCGATTAGCAATCTGTATGGACAAACTCCAATATACTTTTATGAGAATCAACTAGACAGTTAGACTCAATCAATAGAAAAGTATATCCAAGATTTTTTTGATCTCTATCTCTTGATTTATCAAGCTATCTGCAAGTCTTAATTAAATACAAGAGAGATAAACTTGGATGGTACCAAAGACCAATATCCAAGGATAAATCAATTTCCAATCAACAACCAAAGGTTGGATTTCACTATTGATCGATACAACGCACAACATGTGATATTTCAATTATATAACAAAATATAATGTGAAATAGAAATAACACAGACACCAGAAATTTTGTTAACGAGGAAACCGCAAATGCAGAAAACCCCGAGACCTAGTCCAGATTGAACACTACACTGTATTAAGCCGCTACAGACTTTAGCCTACTACAAACTAACTTCGGTCTGGACTCTGGTTGAAACCTAATCAATATCACACTGACTCAAGGTACAGTTGCGCTCCTTACGTCCTGATCCCAATTAAATAATATGCACTTGATTCCCTTAGCTGATCTCACCCACAACCAAGAGTTGCTACGACCCAAATTCGAAGACTTTAATAAGCAAATCTATTTCACACAGAAAAATCTACAAGGACAGATAAATCTTTCTCCAACAGATAAACCTAAAAAGTTTTGTTCTGTCTTTTGATAAAAATCATGGTGAAACTAACGACCAATTGATAAACCGGACTTATATTCCCGAAGAACAGCCTAGTGTTATCAATCACCTCAAAATAATCTAACTCGTATGGTAGCGAAACTAGATATTGCGGAATCACAAACGATGAGACGAAGATGTTTGTGATTTCTTTATATCATGCCATATCGGAGATATAATATCAAGTCAATTATTCAATTGAACTTGTACGATGGCAAGATCATATTGCTCAACTACAAGAGAAGTAGTTTCGTCTGGCTTCACAATCCCGATGAAGTCTTTAAGTCGTTAATCGACAGGGTCTCGAGAAGAACCTACGATTAAAGGAGAATCGACTTTATCAAACCAACTAGTATCACACATGAGATGTGGGGATTAGTTTTTCATAGTTGCTAGACGTCTCCTTATATATTTTTCAAATCAGTTTTTGCAATCTAAGTTACCTTGGTAACAAAGCATTCAACGATCAGCGTTAGATGAAAAACCTGATTTATCCAAGATAATATCTTTGAACCGTTAGATCGAAACTTAGCTTGTCATACACAAATAAAATGTATTCATTTAGCTTTAAGTAACCGTACCTAAACGTGTACATGGGTTGTTCACAAATGGTTCACCAATGGTTAGCCATATGAGTGCTTTCATATTAACCGTATTCATCTTTCTCATAACTAGTTCAAATGACTCATAAGAATTAGTTCAAGAGTTGTTCAATTGCTTAGGTCTTTATACATAGACACTACAGAAACAAAATCGGTTTGATTCATTTGAATCTTTTCATAAACAATATATCCACGGTTAAAAAAGATTGCATTCCTTATAATTTATTGTTTTAAGTCCATGAACTACCGATTTGAGAAATAACCAACTTGGGTACACGTACGGGTATGCGTACCTTAGGTTATCGGATTATGAGTTGGTTTTAGTTTCCAAACTCAGCAGAATTTTTGGGTGAAAAGTTCTACCAATACGCGTACCTAAGGTGACTGGTTTTGAGTATGTAAACTCCAAATTCAACAAAAATTCATGGACGTGAACTTCCGCCACTATGTGTACGGGTACGCGTACCCAACATGTCTCCTTCACCAATACCGCATGCACTCATATACATGCACTTGGTTTCCGGCACATGGATTTATACACTAATGTGCGAACGCACTATATGTTTACATCCATAGGTGGTTACATATTCTCAACTCTAAATCTGAATCATTGAAACATTATTCTATAATGTTATAATAGTCGTTAGACATAAAGAATCGATTATTGTCATCAAATCTATTTTCAAGATTGAAACGTCATCATGACTTTGGTCACGGGTAAAGATGAAATTGATTAAAGCAAAAGCTTACCAACACGTATTTCGAGAAAAGATAGGCGAGTAGACTCGGCTCTAAATATCAAATGTGTATGTATGAAAACCATCATACTTATACGACTTTTGTCTCAAGATTTAGAGACAGAGTAGATAGACTTTTGAGTGACAAGATGAGTTCAAGTCTCCACATAACTTTTAGTCGGATGAAGTTCCACTGGTTCCTTGAGTAGTTCTTTGTCTTTGCAGGATAATCACCATAGAGTCTGGAGCTCAAATATTCCTAACTATCCTAGAGGGAGACTTAGTCATAAGTATAATAGAAATCAAGACATATAGTTTTGACACTATCATTGACAAACATGCTTGAGATAGAAACGCATAAGAGTTCGACCAATCAATGCTCTAAAAATCTCCCCATTTGTCAATTTTAGTGAGAAAACTATCAATACATATGGATTACAAAATAAATAAAACTTTGTAGATTCTCGTCCACATGCTTGATCTCCTTGATGCTTCAACACTACTTGAAAACTTCGTCTTTTCCAAGTACTCCCATGATTCCATAGATGTTCAATTCAGCACCATAGTTGTTGAAGTTCCGTAGCCATAACAATGAGAAAACAAAATCTCTGATCATTATTATACAGTGTCACAATATTATTACACAACATCAAAGTTCTTATATCACAACTTCGACAACAAAAATATGGTGATATGTATCACTCCCCTTTAGTCAATACTTTCGTCTCAACATGAAAACCACTCCCCCTTACATAATTACCCGGAAAACACGTAAATCATATGTATTTGTAGTGTGAACTACATATTAATTCTCCCCCCTTTTGTCAATAAAATAGGCAAAGGGACGAAAACAGGATCCTAATGAAATTTCCACGAAGACGCTTCAATACCAAAGAATAGTACATATCAACTTGTTTAGATGCAATCATAAAGCCGAGGCTAAATGCATTAATCAAGGAGTTCATAAAGATACAAGATAACCCCTAAATAATTCCACAGCCGCACTCCCCACAAAGATATGGATATTAAGCACAACTTCAAAAGAACTGTCCCCCATTTGATGTCATTCCCAAGAGAACAACAAGAGCGATTTTACCTTTTGCAAGAAAAAGAAGGATTTAATTGGACACCAAAAACCATAAAGAAATGATTTTCCATATCCAAAATTCTCAATTAAACTAACCACAAGAAATTCCATGATTAATTTAATCGGAATATACAATCAAATTAAACACAAAAGTGATCAACTTAATTAAACGTGCTCGATATAAGAGAACTTATGGAGCTACGATTATGTTAACCATAAAAGAATGATTAACTCAATCGTCTTATGCTCAACACAAGAAAAACTTATGGAGCATTCAGTATAACATAAATATGGATCAGGGAATGATCAATACTGCGGCATATACAAAGATTCATTCTATCTTTATCACTATTTGCATAACGACTTATAATAGACATAATCTTTGTAAACAAAAGATTTTAACCTATCTTTCATCAGAAATTGTCATAATTGGCTTAACTTTTGTTTGTAAAAATTTCATCGATCTTGTATCAATACTTGCATATCGACATATAAAAGAGATAACTTTTGACATCATATGGGACAGTAATAGTTCACGGACGCAAACACATATATCCCATAAAGATTAACACTGCAAAAATCATCTTTCAAACAATTTTTAGAATTCAAATAAATAAACCTAAAAAATAAAGATGAAAACATTGGACATAACTATTTGTACTCATAATAATGGCTTTTCCAAACTCTAGTTATTCTTCCTAAAACATAAGAGATAAAGTCTCATAAGAAGACTTTCTAGACAAAATAAATTAGTTTTTTTTTATTATTTCATACCTTTGAAAAGGTCCATCATAATAAGAATCATTGATATCCTTGATTTTCTTGACCGTGAAGACACCATGTTCATGAGTTAGAACATATGTTTTTCGGTCAACGATGCGAGCAAGATGCCTAGCTTTGACGCACTCAAGGATAACTTTCTTCTGGTTCCTGATCAGGATGTTTTGATTATCAAGGATCTTCGCATGTCCATCAAAAAGTTGATTTATATGCAATTGAAGGTTAGCAAGCTCGTTCTTAACTTCATTCTGAACGAGGGTTAAATCCTTGACAGATTCTCCTATTTAAGAGTTATACTCTTTTCTTTCAACCATCTTTTTCAGGATCAGATCTTGAAATGAACCACATCCTTTGAAGTCTTCTTCCATCACGGTGTTCACTTCTTCTTGAGGCTCAACAGAGGTTCCCATAAGAATATTTTTCTTGGGAAGAGAATACATACCCAGGTATATATAAGTGTTATCAATCAAAAAAGAAACACCCTTGGAAGAAAAACCTAGAGTTTCCTAAAGAGGACTTGGATGTTCGTGGACCCGTAGTAAAAACCAGAAGAACAAGAATAGTCCAAGAAGAAATACATACTGTGTTTTTTTTAAAGTCTCTTTTGAACATGGCTCAATATCGAATCAGAATAGATAAAGAAAGAGAGTTTTGTTAGGCACAGAGAGAAACATAAATCTCACTTGTAAAAAATATATCAAACATATAGACCAGATGGCAATCGACCTATGACTTGAGCATCTCATAAACAGTCATCCTTATAACTCTCAAGTTAGGCACAAGGATGAGAATACCTAATAGTTAGGTAGTAGGATGAGATGTAATATCACCATGAGTGTCGAGAGATGATTTGGGGATACCATCCGACAGTCTGACTTTTGTATTTCTTTTCTCTCTTTTACTGTTTCCAACTCCGTAGAAACTTCTTACAGTCCTTTGAGAGAATCCATTAAATTGAACTTTTTGATTACTAAGTTTAAGAAATCTAGAGATTGGTTCTAGAGGATTTACTAAGACGGGTCTCCACCTTCTATACCTAGATATATCAGTTTTATTCTCATAGACACTGGGAAATGGTGTTTTAAAGGTGCAGTTTGCATTATGAGTAAAAAACGATTCCTGTAAAGATTTTGAAATGAGTGATCATTAAAAATATCTTTATGAGAATTCTGAACTTCTACAGGGGTGAAATCCGTTGTCGATGTCGTCAGATGATTAATACTGTTGAACAGTATATCGAAGAAGATTTTGAAGATCTAAGATCTGTTTTTCCTAGCAAAACAATGAGACTATTTCAAACCCATGTCCCATTTGGAAGTCTGCTGTTTATATTTTGTAGGGACTTACTTTGATGAGTTTTTCTTTATGTCAAGTAACTTATGTTGAGAATCAACACGTGACATAAAAGAATTTCTAAACACATTGTTTTCCTTTATCAAGGAGATAGACTGTTTTTTGGCCAAGTCAAAAGATGCAGCAATATTCTTTGTTTTAACACGAAGGTTGTTCAAATCAGACGAGTGTGTCTCAATCAAACGTTTCCCTCTAATTGTTCCCTCTTTAATAATATTCTCAAGGATACTAATCTTTTCTTGTTGCAGCATATTCTCCTGAGTGAGTTTTTTTAACATTGTTAGAAAATGACTCAATAATCTTATAAAGTACGTTCTCGAGTGAGAGACTTCTCAAATTCATCCAAGAAATGAGAGTTTTTATGGAAATCAATTGTCTCAGTTGGATTTTCTTTAGTTCTGGTGATATTCCTTTCTTCGTCTGACACCTGGTCAATTGTCTCGTTTCTTTCTCTGGATTCGGAAGAATCAACTAAGGAATTATCCTTTTAGGAAAAAGCAAGACACTTAACATAGTCAACAGTATGGGAATACATAGACTATGCGTATATAAGAGATACTACTTTGTCCACAGAATCATATTGGTACAAACACAGACTTTCGGGGTCTTAAACGTGTTTGCCTGCTCTGATACCAATTGGAAAAAAAAAGGGTCTAAGAACCTCACCCAATATTTTGATTAGCATTATGTATGGAAAAACTCCAATATACTTTTATGAGAATCAAATAGACAGTTAGACCCGATCAATAGAAAAGTATATCAAAGAGTTTTTATATCTCTATCTCTTGATTTAAATCTTATTCAAGCAATCTGCGAGTCTTGATTAAATACAAGAGAGATAAACTTGGATGGTACCAAAGACTAATATCCAAGGATAAATCAACAACCAAAGGTTGGATTTCACTATTGATCGATACAACACACAACCTGTGATATTTCAATTATATAACAAAATATAATGCGAAATAGAAATAACACAGACACCAGAAATTTTGTTAACGAGGAAACTCAAATTTAGAAAACCCCGGGACCTAGTCCAGATTGAACACCACATTGTATTAAGACGCTACAGACTCTAGCCTACTACAAACTAACTTCGTTATGGACTGTAGTTGAACCCTAATCAATATCACACTTATTCAAGGTACAGTTGCGCTCCTTATGTCTCTCATCCCAGCAAGATACTACGCACTTGATTCCCTTAGCCGATCTCACCCACAACCAAGAGTTGCTACGACCCAAAGTCGAAGACTTTAATAAGCAAACCTGTATCACACAGAAAAGTCTACAAGGATAGATAAATCTGTCTCCCACAGATAAATCTAAAAGTTTTGTTCTGTCTTTTGATAAAAATCAAGGTGAAACTAAGAACCAATTAATAAATCGGACTTATATTCCCGAAGAAAAGCCTAGTGTTATCAATCACCTCACAATAATCTAAATCGTACGACTCTTTATACCTTTCCATATCGGAGATATAATCTCAAGTCAATTATTCAATTGAACTCGTACAATAAAGAATGGGGTATTTAATATTTGGTACCCAGTAAATGACCAACACATTGCGTTGGTACCCAACATTTTAAATATTAAGGATTGGTACCTGGATCTGTGACAGACTGTCAAGTCAAACAGTTGACCAATAAAAAATTATTTTTTTTTGTAAAAAAAAAGAAGATAAAAATTAAATTTAAATAAGTCAAACGGAGTTTTAGACGGTAAACATCCATTCAGGTACCAACCCTAAATATTTAAAATGTTGGGTACCAAAGCAATGTGTTGGTCATTTACTGGGTACCAAACATTAAATACCCCATAAAAAATTGCAAGATCAGATCGCTCAACTATAAGAGAAGTAGTTTCGTCTAGCTTCAGAATCCCAATGAAGTCTTAAGTCGTTAATCGACAGGGTCTCGAGAAGAAACCTACGATTAAAGGAGAATGGACTTTAGCAAACCAATTAGTATCACACATGAGGTGTGGGGATTAGTTTTCAAATCAGGGTTCGCAATCTAAGTTACCTTGGTAACAAAGCATTCAATACTCACTTAGATGAAAAACATGATTTATCCAAGCTAATATCTTTCAACCGTTAGATTAAAACTTAGCTTGTCACACACAAATGAAATGTTTTCATTTAGGTTTGAGTAACCGTACCTAAACGTGTACATGGGTTGGTTCACAACCGGTTCACCAATGGTTAGCCATATGAGTGCTTTCATATTAACCGTATTCATCTTTCTCATAACTAGTTCAAATGACTCATAAGAACGAGTTCAAGAGTTGTTCAATTGGTTAGGTCTTTGTGCATAAACACAATCCAAACAAAATCGGTTTGATTCATTTTAATCTTTTCATGAACAATTTTCATGGTTTGCAAAGATTGCATTCCTTATAATTTATTATTTTTTGTCCATGAACTACCAGTTTGAGAAATAACCAGCTTGGGCTTGCGTATGCGTACCTTACCTTACCGGAGTTTGAGTTGGTTTTAATTTCCAAACTCAGCAGATTTTTTGGGTGAAAAATTCCGCCAGTACGCGTACCTAAGGTGACTGGTTTTGAGTTTGTAAACTCCAAACTCAGCAGAATTTCACGGGCGTGAACTTCCGCCAGTACGCGTACCCAACTCGTCTCCTTCACCAATACCGCATGCACACATATGCACACACTTGGCTTCCGGAAAATGGATTTATACACTAATGTGCGAACATACTATATGCTTACATCCATATATGGTTACGTATTCTCAACTCTACAACTCTACAATTCAATCATTGAAACATTATTCTACAATGTTATAATAGTCGTTAGACATAAAGAATCGACAATCGTCATCAAAGCTATTTTCAAGATTGAAACGTCATCATGACTTTTGTCACGGGAAAAGATTAAAATGATTAAAGCAAAAGCTTACCAACACGTATTTCGAGAAAAAGATAGGCGAGTAAACTCGGCTCGAAATAACAAATGTGTATGTATGAAAACTATCATACTTATACGACTTTTGTCTCAAGAGTAGGAGATAGAGTAGATAGAATTTTGAGTGACAAGATGAGTTCAAGTCTCCACATAACTTTTAGTCGGATGAAGTTCCACTGGTTCCTTGAGTAGTTCTTCGTATTTGCAAGATAATCGCCATGGAGTCTGGAGCTCAAATATTCCTAACTATCATAGACCGAGACTTAGTAATAAGTATACTAGAAATCAAGACATATAGTTTTGACACTAACATTGACAAACATGCTTGAGATAGCAACGTATGCGAGTTCGACCGAGCAATGCTCTAACAATCTCCCCCTTTGTCAATTTTAGTGACAATACTATAATTACATATGTATTACAAAATAAATAAAACTTTGTAGCTTCTCATCCACATGCTTGATTTTCTTGGTGCTTCAACACTACTTGAAAACTTCGTCTTTTCCAAGTACTCCCATGATTCCATAGACGTTCAATTCAACATCATAGATGTTGAAGTTCCGTAGCCATAACAATGAGAAAACAAAAGCTCTTGACTCATTATTATACAGTGTCACATTATTATTACACAACATCAAAGTTCTTATATCACAACTTCGACAACAATACTATGGTGATATGTATCACTCCACTTTAGTCAATACTTTCGTCTCAACATGAAAACCACTCCCCTTACATAATGACCTATAAAACACGTAAATCATATGTACTTGTAGTGTGAACTACATATTAATTATCCCCTTTTTTGTCAATAAAATTGGCGAAGGGACGAAAACGGGATCCTAATGAAATTTCCATGAAGACGCTTCAAGACCAAAGAATAGTGCATATCAACTTGTTTAGATGCAATCATAAAGCCGAGGCTAAATGCATTCATCAAGGAGTTTACAAAGATACAAGATAACCCCTAAATAATTCCACAGCCGCACTCCCCACAAAGATATGGAAATTAAGCGCAACTTCAAAAGAACTGTCCCCCATTTGATGTCATTCCCAAGAGAACAACAAGAGCGACCTTACTTTTTGCAAGAAAAAGAAGGATTTTATTGGACACCAAAAACCATAAAGAAATGATTTTCTATATCCAAAATTCTCAATTAAACTAACCACATGAGAATCCATGATTAGTTTAATCGGAATACACAATCAAATTAAACACAAAAGTGATTAACTTAATTGAACGTGCTTGATATAAGAAAACTTATGGAGCTACGATTATGTTAACCATAAAAGAATGATTAACTCAATCGTCTTATGCTCAACACAAGAAAAACTTATGGAGCATTGAAGTATACACATAAAATATGGATCAGAGAATGGTCAATACTGCGGCATATACAAAGATTCATTCTATGTTCATCACTATTTGCATAACGACTTATAATAGACATAATCTTTGTCAACAAAAGATTTTAACCTATCTTCCATCAAAAATTGTCATAATTGGCTTAACTTTTGTTTGTCAAAAGTTCATCGATCTTGTATCAATACTTGCATATCGACATATAAAAGATATAACTTTTGACATTTTATGGGACATTAATAGTTCATGGACGCAAACACACATATCCCATAAAGATTAATACTGCAAAAATCATCTTTCAAGAATCACTGATATCCTTGATTTTCTTGACCGTGAAGACACCATGTTCATGAGTTAGAACATATGTTTTTCGGTCTACGATGCATCAAGATGCCTGGCTTTGACGCAATCAAGGATGACTTTCTTCTGGTTCTTGATCAGGATGTTTTGATTATCAAGGGTCTTCACCTGTACATCAATAAGTTGATTTATATGTAATTGAAGGTTAGCAAGCTCGTTCTTAACTTCATTCTGAACGAGGGTTGAATCCTTGACAAATTATCCTATCTAAGAGTTATACTCTTTTCCTTTCAACCATGTTTTTCAGGATCAGATCTTGAACTGAACCACATCCTTTGAAGTCTTCTTCCATCACGGTGTTCACTTCTTCTTGAGGCTCAACAGAGGTTTCCATAAGAATATTTTTCTTGGGAAGAGAATACAGACCCATGTATATATAAGTGTTATCTATCAAGAAAGAAACACCCTTGGAAGAAAAAACTAGAGTTTCCTAAAGAGGACTTGGACGTTCATGGCCCCGAAGTGAAAACCATAAGAACAAGAATAGTCCAAGAAGAAATACATACTGTTTTTTTTAAGTCTCTTTTGAACAGGTCTCAATATCGAATCAGAATAGATAAAGAAGATAGAGATTTATTAGGCATAGAGAGAAACATAAATCTCACTTGTAAAACATATATCAAACATATAGACCAGATGGAAAGCGACCTATGACTTGAGCATCTCATAAACAGTCATCCTTGTAACTCTCAAGTTAGCCACAAGGATGAGAATACCTAATAGTTAGGTAGTAGGATGAGATGTAATCTCACCATGAGTGTTGATATATGATTTGGGGATACCATCCGACAGTCTGACTTTTGTATTTCTTTTCTCTCTTTGAATGTTTTGAATTCCATATAAATTTCTTACAGACCTTTGAGAGAATCCATTAAATGGAACTTTTTGATGACTAAGTATAAGACCTCTATAGATTCGTTTTAGAGGATTCACTGAGATGGGTCTCCACCTCTAGACCTAGATCTATCAGTTTTATTCTCATAGACATTGGGAAACGATGTTTTAAAGATGCAGTTTGCACTATGAGTAAAAAACGATTCCTGTAAAGATTTTGAAATGAGTGATCATTAAAAATATCTTTATGAGAACTCTAAACTTCTATAGGGTTGAAATCCATTATCGATGTCGTAAAATGATTAACACGGTTGACCGTATATTGAAGAAGATCTTGAAGATCTAAGATCTGTTTCTTCCTAGCAAAACAATGTGACCGTTTCAAACCCATATCCCATTTGGAAGTTTGATGTTTATATTTTGCAGGGACTTCCTTTGATTAGTTTTTCTTTATGTTAAGTAACTTATGTTGAGAATCAACACGTGACATAGAAGAATTTCTCAATAAAGTGTTTTCCTTTATCAAGGAGATAGGCTGTTTTTGGGCAAGGTGAAGAGACGCAGCAATATTCTCTATTTCAACACGAAGGTTGTTCAAATCAGACGAGTGTGTCTCAATCAAACGTTTTTCTCTAATGGTTCCCTCTTTAATAATATTCTCAAGGATACTAATCTTTTCTTGTTGCAGCATATTCTCCTGAGTGAGTTTTTTTAATATTGGTATAAAAGGACTCAATAATCTTATAGAGTTCACGTTATCTACTGAGAGACTTATCAAATCCATCCAAGAGTTGAGAGTAATTATGGAAATCAATTTTCTCAGTTGGATTTTCTTTAATTCTAGTGATATTCCTTTCTTTCTCTGACACCTGGTCAACAGTCTTGTTTCTTTCTTTGGATCCGGAAGAATCAGCTAAGGAATTATCCTTTGAAGAAAAAGCAAGGCACTTGACATAGTCAACAGTATGGGAAGACACGGACTATGCGTAGATAAGAGATACTACTTTGTACACAGAATCAGATTCCTACAAACACAGACTTTTGAGGTCTTAAACGTGTTTGCCTGTTATAATACCAATTGAAAAAGCAGGGGTCTAACAACCTCACCCAATATTTCGATTAGCATTTTGTATGGAAAAAATCCAATATACTTTTATGAGAATAAACTAGACATTTAGACTCAATCAATAGATAAGTGTATCAAAGAGTTTTTATTTCTCTATCTCTTGATTTAAATCTTACTCAAGCAATCTGCGAGTCTTGATTAAATTCAAGAGAGATAAACTTGGATGGTACCAAAGACCAATATCCAAGGATAAATCAATTTCCAATCAACAACCAAAGGATGGATTTCACTATTGATCGATACAACACACAACCTGTAATATTTCAATTATATAACAAAATAAAATGCGGAATAGAAATAACACAGACACCAGAAATTTGTTAACGAGGAAACCTCTAATGCCGAAAACCCCGGGAACTAGTCCAGATTGAACACCATACTGTATTAAGCCTCTACATACTCTAGCCTACTACAAACTAACTTCATTCTGGACTGTAGTTGAACCCTAATCAATATCACACTGATTCAAGGTACAGTTGCGCTCCTTGCGTCTCTGGTCCTAGCATGATACCACACACTTGATTCCCTTAGCTGATCACACCCACAACCAAGAGTTGCTACGACCCAAAGTATGAGACTTTAATAAACAAATCTGTATCACACAGAAAAGTCTATAGGATAGATAAATCTGTCTCCCACAGATAAACCTAAAAGTTTTGTTCTGTATTTTGATAAAAATCAAGGTGAACATGAACCAATTGATAAATTTGACTTATATTCACGAATAAAGGCCTAGTGTTATCAATCACCTCACAATAATCAAAATTGTATGTTAGCGAAACTAGATATTGCAGAATCACAAACGATAAGACGAAGATGTTTGTGATTTCTTTTTATCTTGTCCTATCGAAGATATAATCTCAAGTCAATTATTCAACTGAACTCGGGTACAATAGAAAATTGCAAGATCAAATCGCTCAACTACAAGAGAAGTAGTTTCGTATGGTTTCATAATCCCAATGAAGTCTTTAAGTCGTTAATCGACAGGGTCTCGAGAAGAAACCTACGATTAAAGGAGAATCGATTCTAGCAAACAAACTAGTAACACACAGGAGGTGTGGGGATTAGTTTTGCACAGTTGCTAGACGTCTCCTTATATAGTTTTCAAATAAGAGTTTGCAATTTAAGTTACCTTGGTAACAACGTATTCAGTAATCACCGTTAGATGAAAAACCCGATTTATCCAAGCTAATATCTTTCAAACATTAGATCGAAACTTAGCTTGTCACTCACATATGAAATGTATTCATTTAGGTTTGAGTAACTCTACCTAAACGTGTACATGGGTTGGTTCACAAACGGTTCACCATTATCCATATGAGTGCTTTCATATTAACCGTATTTATCTTTCTCATAACTAGTTCAAATGACTCATAAGAACTAGTTCAAGAGTTGTTCCATTGCTTAGGTCTTTATGCATAGACACAATAGAAACAAAATCGGTTTGATACATTTGAATCTTTTCATGAAAAATATATACACAATTTACAAAGATTGTATTCCTTATAATTTATTATTTTAAGTTCATGAACTACCGACTTGAGAAATAACCAGCTTGGGTACGCGTATGGGTATGCGTACCTTAGCTTGTCGGATTTTGAGTTGGTTTTAGTTTCCAAACTAAGCAGACATTTTCAGGTGAAAAGTTCCGCCAGTACGGGTACGCGTACCTAAGGTGACTGGTTTTGAGTTCGTAAACTCCAAACTCAACAAAAATTCACGGATTTGAACTTCCGCTAGTACGCGTACCCAACGTGTCTCCTTCAGCAATACCGCATGCACACATATGCACGCACTTAGTTTCCGGCACATGGATTTATACATTAATGTGCGAACACACTATATTCTTACATCCATAGGTGGTTACATATTCTCAACTATACATTTCAATCACTGAAACATTCTTCTATAATGTTATAATAGTCGTTAGACATACAGAATCGACTATCGTCACCAAAGCTATTTTCAAGATTGAAACGTCATCATGACTTTCGTCACGGGTAAAGGTGAAAATGATTAAATTAAAATCTTATCAACACGTATTTTGAGAACTAGATAGGCGAGTAAACTCGGCTCGAAATAGCAAATGTGTATGTATGAAAACTATCATACTTATACGACTTTTGTCTCAAGAGTAGGAGATAGAGTAGATAGACTTTTGAGTGACAAGATGAGTTCAAGTCTCCACATACCTTTTAGTCAGATGAAGTTCCACTGGTTCCTTGAGTAGTTCTTCATCTTTGCAAGATAGTCGTCATGGAGTCTGGAGCTCAACTATTCCTTACTACCCTAGACCAAGACTTAGTCATAAGTATACTAGAAATCAAGACATATAGTTTTGATAACTAACACTGACAAACATTATTGAGATAGCAACGCATGCGAGTTCGACCGAGCAATGCTCCAACAAAGAGCGCAGAATCCGGCGTGGTCCTAGAGGTGTAAGGAACACGACTATACCTTGATCAGTGTGAGATTGGTTAGAGCTCGACTACATTCCAATTCAAAGTTAACTTGGAGCAGGCTAGTGTCTATAGTGGCTTAATACAGTACGGTATGCAAATCTGGACTAGGTCCCGGGGTTTTTCTGCATTTTCGGTTTCCTCGTTAACAAAATTTTTGGTGTCTGTGTTATTTCTTTTCTGTATTATATTTTTTTATATAATTTTAACATCACAGGTTATGCGTAGTTCAATTAATTAGATAATTCAATATTTTTTTGTTTATATAAATTGATTGACACTTGAACAATGGTCTTTGGTACGGTCAAGTTGTTTCACATAATAATCAGGTTCACGGATTTCTATCTGTTTGATTTTCTGATTACATTGTGAATCAGATATACAACTCTTGGATATATTTTCATTTATTGAGTCTGACTGTTTAGTTGATTCTCTTGGAATTATATTGGAGTTGTCCATACAGATTGCTAAGAGAAATATTGGGTTTGGTTGTTAGACCCCCGCTTTTTCATTTGGTATCTGAGAAGGCAAACACACTTAAGAGCTTATAAGTATGTGTTTGTGGAAATTTGATTTGTGTGTATATTTGTGTATCTCAAACTCACACGCATAGAAATGAGTTATAAAAGTTTTAATTATGCCAAATTTCTTGGGTTACCTCCAAGGATAACTCATTTGCTGACTCTTCTGAATCCCGAGGTAGGAATTGTTTACTATCAGATTATGATAATATTCCCTCTAATGAGACATTTTGCTCCATGCCTAAAACGGAAATGGAACTCACAAGAAATAAAAAAGTTACAGCTGAGACTATTGTTTGTCAAGATGCTAAGATAAAATCTCTTGAAGAACAACATGATCAACTTATTGATGAACTTGAGAAGTCTCTCGGTCGAGAACGGATACTCTATAGCATCATTGAGTCATTTTCTAACAATATCGAAAAACTTGTTCAAGAAACTACTCTACAGCGTGAAAACATTAGTACTTATTGAGAATATCATTAAAGAAGATTCAATTAGATAAAATCGTTTGATCAAGACTCATTCATCTGATCCGAACATCCTTCGTGTTGATAAAGATAAATTGGTTGCTTCCCTTCTTTTAGCCCAGAAACAGTGCAAATACTTGAAAAAGGAAAACTCTGTTTTAATGAGAAAATCTTTTGTACCAATATTTAATTTTCATACAGAATTACAGTACATGAAGAAAAGTTCTCCAAAGGAAGTCCCTGCTAAGAAGTGTTTACATAACTTGTAATCTTTTAATAGAGCTATGAACTTACAGGTTCCTTCCATTATTTATCTTCCACGAACATGTTCTTTATGTGGGAAAAATAATCATTATGTCCAACATTAATTTTTTTTGTTATAAAGAAATAGATTTCAGACCTTCAAAGCATACTTCTTTTTACAGATGACATAGAACGATATATACATTAGATTTCAGTCCTGCAGAAAGTCATAACTCTCATAAAAGGGACTTCAATGGTCACTCAATTCGAAATATCTAAAGGGAACGTGTTTTTCCTCTTGGTGCAAACTCTTACACCACTAAAATACGCATTCCCAATGTTTATGAGAATAAATCTGGTAAATCTAAGTCTAGAAGGTGGAGACCTCTCTCCTCTAATCCTCTGGAACCGGTTTCCAGAGGTCATAGACTTAATTCTCATAAAATTCCCTCTAATGGATTTTATAAAAGGTTACATCGACTTCCTCTGGAATAAGAAATAGCCTAAGGAAGAGAGATACTAGTCCAAACCCTTAGATGATATTCACAGT
This sequence comes from Papaver somniferum, assembly GCF_003573695.1. Taxonomy (NCBI): domain Eukaryota; kingdom Viridiplantae; phylum Streptophyta; class Magnoliopsida; order Ranunculales; family Papaveraceae; genus Papaver; species Papaver somniferum. Next base: position 2,720,712 of record NC_039367.1, read on the forward strand.
TCATCTCTCAATAATCATGGTGGGATTAAATCTCACTCTGCTACCTAGTTCTAGGTAATTTCATCCTTGTATCCAACTTGAGAGTTGCAAGGATGATATTTACGAGATGGTCAAGTATATTTTTGATTACCATTTGTCTTGTGTTTGTTTTAGTTGTTTTCTCTTTATGAAAAGGTTGAGTCATTTATTGACTCCTTGTTACTAATGTATCTTTTCCGCATGCTTTCATCAAATCCTTTAGTTTTTAAGGCATGCTGATAAGAGATATTAAAAAAAACAGAGAGTATTTCTTGTTGGATCTTTTATGATCCATTATACCTTCACGTCAAGTCCATGAACGTCTGTTTCCTTCTTGGGAGTTTTAGGGTTTTCACAACAAGGGTGTCCCTATATCTTTTATATTGTTTTTCGTTCCCTAATAATAATAAAAAAAAGGAATGGAGAACTACTCAAGACCTCAATAAGTGGTGAGTCTTGAGATGGAAGAAGACATTAAAGGATGTGAATCTGTTCAAGAACTTGTCTTGAAAAAGATGATTGAAAGAAAAGAGTACAAGTCCTGGATTGTCGAATCCGTCAAGGATTTTCTTTTAGAATGTCTCTAAGGTCGAATTTGTGAATCTTCAAATGAAAATAAATCAGCTTCTTGATGGTCAGACCAAAATCCTTGATAATCAAAAGATCTTGATCAGAAATCAAAAGAAACTCATCATGGACTGTTTAAAATATAGACATCTTTCCCGCATCGTTGATCAGAAAGTGAATGTTTTAACTCATGAACATGGCGTCTCTACAGTCAAAAGAATCAAGGATATCAGAGATACCTTTTATGATGGACCCTTTCAAAGGTATGATGTTATCAAGGAAACTTGATTTTTTCTGTTTTTCTAGGAAACTTCTTATGAGAATTTATTCTTGTGTTTTAATAGAGATAACTAGGGTTTGGAATAGCAATTATTTTGAGTACACATAGTTATTCCAAACGATTTTCATCTTGCAATGTTTTTAGATTTATTTATTTAAATTCTAGAGTTTATTTGGAATATGATTTTGCGGTAATAATCTTTATGGTTTTATATATTGCAACTTGTTATGGGATATGTGTGTTGGAGTCCGTGAACTATGATAGTCCCATACTTGCTTAAAAGTTAAGTTTATTATATGTCTTTATTGATAAAAGATAGGATGAACTTTTGACAACGAAAGTTAAGCCTATTATGTCATTATGCAAATATTGATGAAAGATAGGATGAACTTTTGTTTACAATAATTAAGTCTATTACATGTATTTATGCAAATATTGATGAAAAATAGAATGAATCTTTAAATATTCCGCAATATTGATCTTTCCCTAATCTATTTCTTGTGAATTTACTGTGTGGCTCCGTAAGTTCTCTTATGTGAGCATTTCCGATTAAATTGATCATGGGTTCCCTTGTGGTTCATTTGATTGAGTATTTTGGATTAATAATTCATGTTTCAAATGATTTGTTAATGTCCAAAGAAACCCTCTTTTCTTGTAAAAGTAAGGTCACTCATGTTGTTCTTTCGGGGATGACATTTTATGGGGGAGAATTCTTTTTGAACTTGTGCTTAATTGCCTAATCTTTGTGGAGAGTGCAGATGTGGAATATTGTAGTAGTTTTCTTGTATCTTTATAAACTCCTTGATGAATACACTAGTTTCGTATTTGTGAAATCATCGAAACAAGTTGATATGTTCTCTTTTGGTCATGCAGTATCTCTATAAAAATTTCATTAGGATCCCACTAGTTTTTGTACCTTTGCCAATTTATATTGACAAAAAGGGGGAGAACTAATGTGTAGTTCACACTACAAATACATATGGTTTACGGATCATTATGTAAGGGGGAGTGGTTTTCACGTGAGATGAAGTATTGACTAAGGGGGAGTGATACATATCACGATAGTATTGTTGTCAAAGTTGTGATGCAATTGAACTTTGATGATGTGTAATAATATTATGACATTGTATAACAATGATTGAGAGAAACTGTTTTCTCATTTTTATAGCTACGGATCTTTAACAACAATGATGATGAGTTGAACACGTTTAGAATCATGGAGTACTTGGAAGTGATGAAGTTTTCGAGTAATTTTGAAGAACCAAGGAGATCAAGCATTTGGATGAGAAGCTACAAAGTTTAATTATTTTGTAATCCATATGTATTGATAGTTTTGTCACCAAAATTGACAAAGGGAGAGATTGTTAGAGCACTTGTCGATCGAACTCGGAAGTGTTTCTATCTCAAGCTTGTTTGTCAAGTTTAGTGATCAAAACTATAAGTCTTTATTTCTAGTATACTTATAGTAATGTCTCGTACTAGGATAGATTGTATAGTTGAGCTTTAAACTTCACGACATTCATCAATTGAAGACGAAGAACTACTAACAAGAGCTTGTGGAACTTCATCGACAAAAGGTATGTGTAGACTGAAACTCATCTATCACTCAGAAAGTCAATTTCTACTCTATCTCCTTCTCGAGACAAAAGTCGTATTACTATATAGTATTTGATTATACACATTTGTTATTTCGACCTGAGTTTAACTCGCTTACATATATTATTCGTATTACTATATAGTACTTTATTTTGGTAAGCTTTTTCTTCAAGCAAGTTCATATTATATTCTTGACGCAAGTCAAAAGATAATCATGTGAAAATCACCAAGTAACATCTTACATGATTTGTGTGATACAATCATTAGATGTAGACTCGGAATGTTTCATATTGATTATTTAAATAACTTAAAAATCGCTTTGATGCTAATAGTTCGTGAAAACAACTATTTTCATCCTCTAAGAATTTCAATGATTGAAATGGAGTTTAGAACACTTAACCATAATTGTATTATAGAAATAGTATGCGTACTTGCATATACGTTGATCCAAGACCGGTATAGTATGCATACCAGTATGCGTACTGAAAAGGTCTGGTAAAGTATGGGAGCCTTGGTATGCGTACATGTACACGTACTAGTTAACTCAGTTGAAGTCCGAGAACTTTATTATGCATACCCATACACGTACTAATTCAATTGTTGTTTTGGATATGTGATAGTATGTGTACCCGATCGCATACTGTCGGACAAAGTCCAAGTCTGGCTACTTAAGTATGCGTACCCGTTTGCATACTTGAGTGGGTTAAGTTGTAGAATCGGTTTGTTCATGAACTAATACATTTATATAAGGAATGAAATCTTTCAAAAACCATGGCTATAATGTTCATGACTTGATTCGAGTGAATCAAAATCGATTTTGCTTCAATTGTGTCTTGTATACTTCTATGAGAATATAAACAATTGAAAAACTCTTTAACTAGTTTCATTTGAGCCATTTGAACTATTTGTTGATAATATGAATATGGTTGATAATAAGGTATTCATATGGCTAACTTCGGTTAACTATTGTTGAGCCAACAAGGTGTACATGTTTAGGTACGGTTACCCATATCTAAATGAAGGTACATTTCATTTGTGTATAACAAGCTAAGTTCGATCTAACGGTTGAAAGATATTATCTTGAGTCTAATCATGTTTTCATCTAACGGTGAATATTGAATGCTTTGTTACCAAGGTAACTTAGATTGAAAACCCTGATTTGAAAACTATATAAAGGAGAATTCTAGCAATTGGGAAACCTAATCCCCACACCTTTTCTGCAATAGTAGTTGCGACTAGAGTCGATTCTCCTTTAACCTTAGGTTTTTCACAAAACCATGTAGGTTAACGACTTGAAGACTTCATTGGAATTGTGAAGCCAGATCCAACTATTTTTTCTGTAGTTGCTTATTCTGATCTTGTTATTTTCTATCGTGATTGAGTACTATCTTCTCTAAGATTTGCTCGAGATTTAATCTTCGATGGGCAAGATAAAAAAGTAGTCACAAACATCTTCGTCACATCGTTTGTGATTCCACAATATCTTGTTTCGCTACTATACGATTAAGATTATTCTGAGGTGAATGATATTTCTAGGCTGTTCTTAGGGAATATAAGTCCGGTGTATCAATTGGTTCTTTTCACCTTGATTTATCAAAAGACGCAACAAAACTCATAGGTTTATCTGTAGGAGACAGATTTATCTAAACAATGGACTTTTCTGTGTGAGACATATTGGTTTATCAAGTCTTCAACTTTGGGTCGTAGCAACTCTTAGCTGTGGGTGAGATCAGCTAAATGAATCAAGTGCGCAGAATCCGGCGTGGTTCTAGAGGTATAAGGAACGTGACTGTACCTTGATCGGTGTGAGATTGATTAGAGATCAACCACATTCCAGTCTGAAATTAACTTGGAGTAGGCTAGTGCCTGTAGCGACTTAATACATTGTGGAGTTCAAATCTGGACTAGGTCCCAGGGTTTTTCTGCATTTGCGGTTTCCTCTTTAACAAAATTCTGGTGTCTGCGTTATTTCTTTTCCGCATTATATTTGTTAATATAATTGAAATATCACAGGTTGTGCGTAGTTCAATCAATTAGATAATCCAACATTTGGTTGTTGATATAAATTAATTGACACTTGAACATTAGTCTTTGGAACGTTCAAGTTATTTAACATAATAATCAATCTCACGGATTTCTATCTATTTGATTTGCTGATTACTTTGTGAAACAGAGATACAACTTTTGGATATATTTTTATTGATTGAGTCTGACTGTCTAGTTGATTCTCTTGGAATTATATTGGAATATGCAACACGATAGTACTCAACACAATAGAATAAGTAAGATCAGAATGCAACTACTGTGAAAATAGTTGGATCTGGCTTCATGAATCCCAAACGTAGTCTTCAAGTCGTTAACCTAATACGGTTTTGGAAAATTCTAGGTTAAAGGAGACTCGACTCTAGTTTTCAACTAGGACACTGGAAGGTGTCAGGATTAGGTTTTCCAGTTGCTAGAGTTCTCACTTATATAGTCTTTCAAATCAGGGTTGCTTACAATCAACGCTAAGATAGCTTAGTAAAAGAACATTCACTATTCATCGTTAGATGAAATCCTGATTTAAGATTCAAGCTAAGTCTGCTTAATAATACAAAAACTAATGTCCACCGTTATATGGTTTTAGCTTGTTACAAACAAATGAAATATACATTCACTTAGATATAGGTAACCATACCTAAACATGTATATTGAGTTGGCTCAATAACAGTTAATTGAAGTTAGCCATATGAACACTTTTTTCTTAACCATATTCATCACTTTTAGATCAAATATGATGATCAATCAAACATGAATGATATTCAAATAAATCTAATTGTGCTTCAAATAGAGTTTTTTAATTGTTCACTATCTCATAGAAATATATATATATGAACAAATTGAAAAAAATTTTGGATTGATTCGTAATCGTATAAAGTACTTATACAAGAATCAATTCATGAACATTAATTCACGGTTTGCAAATGTTTCATTCTTTAATTATTAAATGTTTTAGTTCATGATTATGAGAATCATACATTATCGATTTTAGAATTTAACCATTGTGTTCGCCAACCAGGTACGCGAAGAGCAACTTCGGACCTTGGCTTGTCAAGCCGTTCGCAAACCCGGTTCACCAGCAACCATCCCGGACCTAACTCAGGTAGAACCATTCGAATACTAGGTACGCAACCAAGGTTCCCTGACCTTCACAGGTAAAATCGTTCGCATACTAGGTACGCAAACAAGGTTCCCAGACCTGAATTATACCAATACAATTGGCATATAATAGGTATTATACCGTGTTGTATCCAGACATGGTTAATTTTTCTAAACTCCCATTTCAATCATTGATACATCCTTAGAAGACGACAATGGATGTCTAACACAAACCATTGTCTTCAAGTAAATTTCAAGTGATCGAATGATCTATACGAAACTTTCCAAGTCGACATTAAATGATTGTCTCACACAAATCGTGTAAGATGTTTCAAGGTAATTTACACATGATCATATTTTGACTTTACATTTATTTTCCACAAATAGATTGTTTCCAACTAAACTCGTCAAGAATACGATGAACATAGTTAAAGTAAAAACCTTCCAATACATATTTCGTGAAATAGATATGCGAGATAAACTCAGGTCGATATATTAAATGTGTATGATGTAAAAGTTTGTATATATATATGAATTAGTGTCATTAGAAGATAAAATAGAATAAAATTCAGAGTGATAGATAAGTTTACGTCTCCACATACCTTTTGTTGATGAAGTACCTCCGAGCTCTCCTCAGTAAATCTTCGTTTTCAATTGGTGAATGCCATGTAGTCTAAATATCAGCTACGCATTTTATCTTAATCCGAGACATAACTATAGGTATACTAGAAATCAAGTATATAGTTTTGATCAACTATACTTGACAAACAAACTTGAGATATAAACGCTTGCGAGATCGACCGAGCAGCGCTCTAACAATATATACAAAGGAATCCATGAAGAGAAGTAACGAACTACCAACAAGAGTACCTATCAATCCTAAAATTAAAAGAACATTTTTGGGTTTATAATCCAACCATTTTGATATATAAGGTTTTTATTCTTGAAAAAGAGACATACTCATAAAATATGAGAGCTATATGCCAAAAGTATTGAATATTATTCATCACACTTGAACTCCACTGAAATCACAAAGAAACACCATGTGAGCACATATGGAATTTCCGTAAAGGAAAATACATAAACAAAAAGAGAAAAACACCCACAGGAACACCATAAAATCTCACAAAAACAATGAAGATTGAAGCAAAAACTAAAACAAATCTAACCTAAACGACTAGCTATCTAAGAAAACAAAAAAAAGTAAAGAAAGTTTGCCGGATTCGTCGATTCATCAACAATTATAATATTAGTAATACTAAAGTTTAAGTAACCATACCGCGGATTAGGAATTTTTGAAATTCGATTTTCCTCCACAAACCTTCCACCGGTAGACATTGTCTGCTTCGTCAAATTTAGCCTCCATGATTGAACTTCCTTTCCCTTTAGAATTAGATCTAATTTCACAAAATAAAATGCAGTTAGATAGATTAATAACTCTGGAACACAAAAAAAAGGTGTGTAGAGGAGTAAAAAGGACAGCAACACTAAAGGAGTAAAAATGCAATTATATTTTCATTTTTTTCGTTTTCCTTTTCTTCGTTATGGAATTGGAGGCATGTTGTTCATCATCCGCAACATCTTTAAGGGACGGAAGGAGTTCCTCTAGTTTTCTATATTTCGTGTATGGCGGCTTGTGAAAAAAGGTGGTATTAGTGAATTGGTCTCCAAATCCTGAGCTAAATGTGTTGGGTGAAAATCGTGTAGACAATCACTAAAGTCAATAAATAAGAATGATAGTAAACTTTTTATAAGATAGTTTAATTCGTCGTCAGAAACAACTTATGATGATGGTGGTATATCACCTATAGAGGAAGAACATTCATCTTTATCACCATAACCAGATGACACCAATGTTTTCTATTTGGTATTGGTATTTATTTATGAAGAGAGAATTAAATTTTTTCTATGACTTTTGTGAATGAAGAAGAAAATGAAGTATATTTTCTCCTAGAGTCCTAGGGAAAAAAAATTGTTGTGTGGTATAATAGTTGTAAAGTCATCAAATCAGATACACTGAAGGCTTAAAAGAGGAAATAAGTTTCCCATTTATTTACAAAAATACACCTAAATTTAATATTGATCACTAATGTTAACACGATGAAATTGAATAGAAATGTAAAATACACTAGAGTAAAAAGACTCACAAAGAAGGAAAAAAAAAAGATGTTACACTTTACTTTTGTTTTATAAATGTTGTAATATTTAAGGGATGGTTGTATTTAGCCACTGCATTGAGAAATGAGATATTTATTTGTTATTTGCATTATTGATAAGTTATGACAGTATGTCTTATCTGTTAACATGTTTTTTTTTGTATGTATGATTTTTTATG